>NC_141622.1:26651420-26951420 GCF_047967505.1 Dipteris shenzhenensis | reverse complement strand
TTCTACTCCCCCTAGAGTAATTATGAATCCTAAGTATTCAAGTCTTACCATACACAGTATAGTTTTCTTTTTTTTTACATAAAGACTGGCTTTCCTCAAAGTACTGAACACTATTCTTAAGTGTTCACGATGCTCAGTATTACTTTTATTGAACACTAAAATATCGTCAATAAAATGTACTACAAACTTTCCGATATACGGACGTAGTAAATCGTTCATAAGCATGACGAATGTAGTTGGAGCATTGGTAAGTCCGAAGGGCATTACCAAAAACTCATAATGACCAAACCTGCTTCTGAAAGCGGTTTTATGCACATCCTCGGCTCTAATCCAGATCTGATGGTAGCCACACTTAAGATCTATCTTGCTGAAAATCACGGCTCCATGAATGCATCTAGCAAATCATCAATCCGAGCCATCGGATACCTGTGCTTAACAGTGATATTATTCAATGCTCTGTAATCTATACAGGCAAAACGTATCATCCTTTTTCTTCTAATATCACTGGCGAAGCAAAAGGTGAGAAACTTGGTTGAATCTGCCCCAACTTGAGGTATTCTTCCAGTTGTCTACGCACCTCCGCCTCTTCAGTAAAACTCATTCTATAGGGAGGTCTATTTACAGGTTCTGCCCCCGGGATCAATTCAATCTTATGCTGAACATTCCGCTCTAGAGGTAACCCATAAGGTAGTTCATCCCTAAAACAGTCATAGAACTCCTTTGCTATAAGATTAGCTAGCTTGGCCATCTCACCACTTTGTGCAACATCAGTGCTAGCCGAAGAATCATCAACCGGCTCTACCGATGCTGTATAAAGGAATAAAAACTCTTCTTGATCTTTTCGGATTTCCATCACGGAAACCAACGGTCCCTGAGGTACATCTTTCTCACCTCGTAAGACATAAAGCACATCATTCATCTTGAATTGATATACGTGCTTTTTCCAATCAATGGCTTGATTCTTCCTAGAATGCCACGCCATACCCAGGGCTATATCTGCATGAGCAAGCTTAGTCATTTCAAAATCAAGCTTCTCAGCATAGTCCTGAATACGAAGCTCCAATTGGGTAACCCTTTGGTCCCATACTTCAGTTGAACTTCCATCTGCCATCTTGACCGTATACGCATAGTCAGATGGGTTAGTCTTTAACTTCAGCCTCTTCACGAGCTTGGAGTTAATTACATTGTGAGTTGACGCCGAGTCAAACAACACAATGACATCATGATTGGCCACTTGCCCTTTCATCTTAATTAACTCCGTATCATTAAAGGCTGTATACCCCGTTGCTGCGGGCTTAGATAGGATGTTATCAGGTGCACTCGTTACTAGCTTAGCAACAAACACACATAATAAACAAGGTACTGACCTCTGAGAAGATCCCCCTAGCTGAATTTGCATTTGTTCCGCTCTGGGACTTCCCTCCATTTCCACGTCGCATTCTGAGACTACCATCTCAGCCATCCGACGATCCTTATTTCGTGGACAATCCTTCCACTAATGAGGCTGAAGGCAACCAAAACACAAGCCTTCTCTCCTCACTTTTTCTCTTTGCTCTGGGTTTAAGGGAGACTTTGACCAAGCCTGGGCTGCCATTGGTGTTACTTTCCTCTTCACTCCAATGGTGGTACTTGATTTAGGAGTTTCAGCTGGTTTCGCCTGCTTGGCTTGACCACTCACCAGTCCCTTTACTAATCCACTTCTTCTTAAACCCAGATTTCTTCCGGTACCCATACTGGGTTTTGACCTGCGCAAACCCACTTGGCCTGCTGCCCTTGGCATCTTCATAGTTCACGGCTATGGCTATTGCATCATCCAACGTGTTTGCATACTTAGCCCGAACTTCCATTTTAATCCCATCATTCAATCCAAATATGAAATCTTACACTTGGATTGATTGAGGTAGGGGTTCATCAACCTTCATTACGCTCTCTCGAAACTTATCAGTGTATTCTGCCACTGACAAATTTCTCTGACGAAGGTTTCTATACTGATCCCAAGCTCGGGATGCTTCGTCAGGAGGTAAGAAGTGTTTCCTAAATTCCCTTTTAAACCCCTTCCAGGTAGTGGATGCAATACCATCTTTTTGTTGTTTAATCCACCACTGATCCGCTACCTCACTAAACATGTGGGTGGCCTCGCGGATCTTCTTGATATCATTTCTGATTTCACAAATGGCGAACGCCTCGTCCCATTTGTGTAACTAGGTCTCAATGACATCAGAACTACAGTCATTCATCCGACCAGAATACTTTTTCGGCCTGTAATTGGCAATATTAGGTACTTTAGCCTTTCTAGGCTCGATCGTATGGATACTAGACTCCGGTTCCATTGGAGCCTTTCCTTTCTCATCTCGAGAAGGTATGGCAGACATACTGTGTATCACTCTTCTAAGTTCAGACTGCCATGCATTTGCTTGTAACTGTTGTGCTAATAACTGCTGCAAAGCATCCTCAAGTAATGCAATCCTGCCAGATAAGGTGTGAGATACTGGGCGCAACACCTGCTGGGTTGGCGGGACTCCTGACTCACCAGGGTCCCTCCTGGAAGCTCCTTCTTCTGCTTCCGTTCAGGTCAATGGGTGTTTTGCTTTTTCTTTTTTTTTTAACACCGTTAAAACACTGTACTTACAAACTGACAAAATTCAGTGTACTGGCACTCTGACACAATTCCCTATACTAGGGAATACCTGCAATCCCAGATTCACACTAACTAGGCATTTGACACAAGCATATATCACAATATACCCCAAACCACTTTCCCTATACTAGGGAAATTCCTGCATCAAACTGACTTTATCACAAAGGCATATGCACAAGCATGATCTCCCAGATTGCCTACAGGAATTTGAAGAAGTCAAAAAAATCCCAATTTTGCTATGTACCCTGCTATGGCATCGAACCTTCATGCAGACTAAACATTCACGAGAACCTCTTCATGCAAGCGGAGCATCAACAAAGACTAAGGTCGGGGAACGAAAAAAAAAAACACAGAATTGACAAATGCCAAAGAAAGCTCCCTGGTTGATTTGCCTCTACACATAGCTCGCACTATCTGCTAATTCGTCACGGTCCCTTGTGTATATACGATCTTCTTGCTACTTGACTGCATCACGCTGTCCGGATCGTCAGTCTATCGCTTGCTCTCTATTTCGTTAGACGTAGTTCCACTAGCTAATTCACAACGAATGATAGGCTCTATTCCTTCCAAAAGGATTGCACGTCATCCAGACTGGAGACACGCCTCAGCTTCACGTCGTTCAACCCCCTGCGCTCCTGCAACAGCTTGTAAGCCTAGAGCTTGGCTGTATCGTCAGCCTATTGCCTATTTTCACAGGCTCATAGACCCCTCGTAATCTCTGCCTGTGTGTCGCCCATCCACGTATCGCATCGAAGGCCTCCCCATAACACGAGCCACTATTACGTAGATCTTGATATTCCAAGCTATTTGCGTAGGCCAGCGCCAATCAAACCTCTCTGTTAAGGCACAAACAGTCACGCATCCCGTGCCTGCGCTTTGGTCTTTCGATGGCCGTCCGTGCCACCCTGCGCTTTAAGTTTGCTGTCTGATACCAAATATTACGTACTTCCTTCACCAGGGACACACATCAGTCCATCGACGGCTCAATTGGTCAAGTCCAGCATGCGCAGTAGCTTTAGATAATTGTTTGAAATCCTGCTTTCTGCCTACTCGCTCTCTTCCAACGCAATCCCCTCGTTCAACCTGTAGGCTCTGATACCAACTGATACGTACATTTCCTATACTAGTACTGCAGATCACGGGAGTAGCACCAACTTAATTCCACCCAGCCAATTCCTGTTGAAGCGTGAGAGCTCACAGAGAAATCAAAATCAAAAATCACGTAAAAGTTCCTTCTCCTTCTCTCACTAACTCCAACAAGCCCCATCTCCCTAGATGGATCTAGATGCCACATGTCATCATCATAGGGCCTTCCTAATGCATCTTTTCACCCCTCTCTTGGGATACTTTAATTCCAATTGCCCCTAGGCACATTTCTTGCATGAGGCCCTTAGCCTTAGATCCACCTAGTCTGGTGCTATCAGCCCTCACCTAGGACCTTGACATTAATTCCCTCTCGATCATTTACATGAAGCGCAAACATATATATTACAAACATAGATCCTTTAAGGGAAATGTCGACTGATTCTTTCGAGATCATGCTACCTCGGCTAGAGCGTAACATCTGGGTACGGATTGCAAGGCGGGGAGGAGGAGGTAGTGAGGTGGTGAGAAGGGCGATGGGATGGTGTAAGGGCGGTGGGGAAACTAGGGCAGCCCGTGAGTTTCGCGGAGGGCACGACGCTCGAGGCGATCGGTGCGGGGTGCGAGGCAAGGCGTGTGGAGCGCGAAGGAGGTGGCGGGCACAGCGTCTAAAGATGGTGTGAGACACGAGCGAGGCCGCAGGCACGGTGCTCAGAGCGCGACGCGAGGTGCCATACGGCAGAGCGCAAAGGAGGCGACGAGCATGGCATCCAGAGATGATGCGAGATGCGAGGTGGGTGCGTGCGGAGTGCGAGGGAGGTGGCGGGTGTGTGGAGAGGTTGGCGCCACAGTCGAGGGGCGGCTGGCACCACAGGACGCGAGGCAAGGCGAGGCCCGAGTAGGACTAGGAGATAGGAGGTGAGGGAGTGATCAGGGGAGAGGGAGAATGAGAAAGAGGGGTGGAGGAGGAGGAGAGAGAAATTGAAAGGGACAGAGGAAGTAGAGAGGGGGGAGGAGATAGAAAGAGAGAGTGAGGCGAGGAGAGAGCAGAGAAAAGAGACAGTGGAGGGAAAGAGAGTGGGAGGAGTGAGGAGAGAGAAGAGAGGGAAAAAGAAAAAAAGAGAGAGAGAGAGAGAGAAGAGAGGAGAGAGGGCAGGGATTGAGAGAGAGTGAAGAGAGGAGTTAGAGAGAGATGCTTAAAGAGGAGTAGAGAGATGAGGGAAAAGAGACACTAGAGAGAGAAGAAAGAGAGAGAAAATAAGAGGGAGAGGGGATGAGAAGAGAGCTTTTTTTTTCTCCAAAAGGAGCTTGGGAAAAAAAAACCAAACGGGAAGAGTCACATAAGAGCAACAACAAAGTTGTCGAAGGTGACATGATCTTCATAAACTAGAGATTCGTATCCCAACAGCTACACCAATTTCTGTTACCAGGAAAAGAAAGCAACACATGCGGCCAGACGTTAGGGCTGCAGACTGAGCTCAAGGTGCTGCCCGCCTAGGCTGGCTTCCGGACAGCAAGGTGGAAGGGATCTAGACAGAGAGTCTACATATGCTCGAGGTGGAGATCTAGAAGTGCCAAGCTTGTAGTAGAAGGACCTTTTGGTATTGTATCCTGTCCTAGTTTCTGGACGGATGGAAATATAAAGTGTCACTTCTATATTTATTTCTAAGCATTGTCTATTTACTGGCTTGCACATCTATGCACATAAGTTAAGAAGTTTGTGATTCCACACCCCACACCACACTGTGTGAGCTCCTGGGCAATTTTGTCAGTCTTCCGCTGTGCGTATCGTCTGTTGGGTCATTTCTAACACAGGTGTCACTAGAGACCCTCGGGAGTTGGCTGAGGAGGAGAATAGAGCCACGTATCGGCATCAGCTATCTGGGTAAAGGTTGAGTCTACTCCACCTAGTGTCATGGTGAAGGAATCGAGTTCATCAATGTATAGGTCAAACAAGGTTGGTGATAAGGAAAATCCACAAAGCAATTGTAGACCCTTTGTTAATGACACATCCAGCGTGAAAATGTGGTCCATTGTAGCACGATCCGCTCAGAAGCCTGCTTGCCCAAGAACTCTGAATCCCTCACGCTCTGCAAACCGACTAACATGAGTGTCAATTGTTGATGCTTCAATATAGTAGCCCTAAATTTATTCAGACTTATGGGATCTCTTGCCTTATGGATTGAAACATTGGTGTTCAGGGTCCAAGTGTGAGGGAAACCAATGCAAACTGCTTCGTTCAATAGCTTTGCTAAGATCCCCTGGGGCAAGGGTGCTAAGGCGTGTTTAATGTACCCATTGCATGGCTCCTCATGATCTTTGGCTTGGCCATGGTGTAGCTTGAGGGTTCCATGTTTGATATCACTGGTGGTGAATAGTGAACAAGAGGCAAGGCAAGGTAGGTGTGGAAGGCCTCTACTATCAGTCAATTGAGGGATGTCATAGAGGGTGCATGCATATATGTGCCACGAGGCTTGCCTAACGAAAGAGGGCTAGCGTAGCTCTGGATTCCCAGTTCCCACTCGCCTGCTTGCGGGAAAGTGCCGGTCATCCATCTACAAAATTTTGTATTATTAAACAACTCGGATCAGCATATCCCTCGAGCTCGAAATCTTGTTGCTGATTTCTTGGCACGTGAAGCTTGTATTTCAATTTGAAGAGGTAAAAATTCAGCATATCCCTCGAGCTCGAAATCTTGTTGCTGATTTCTTGGCACGTGAAGCTTGTATTTCAATCACGCATGACGCGAGTGGAAGCGCCACCCCAACAAAGCCGCAAGCCACGAAGGAGGGTGATCGTTTGTAAGGAATGCAAAGGTTGTGGTCATCATGAAACTAAGTGTTGGGCGTACTTGATACGAGTTCACCGACTTCGAAAGATCATCAGGAGGGTTCTCAAGGACATTGCTCAAAAGAAGGATGCCAAACCGCACACCCCTTGAAGAAATAGCATGGCGACTACAAGAACTGGAAGAAGTTGAAGGTGATGTGCAAGCTCTCCAACTCTTGACATTTGTCATGGCATTCTTGTTTGCCTTGATGAACAACCTCATGCAACGCCGCGCCTCTAACCTCCCGTGTAATGTTCAATGTGATATCATGAGGGTTGGTCCTTTTAAGATTGTCTATGTGCTATTCTATGCTGAAGATTCTTCTCGTGTAATATTTCACACTACACCAGTCACACCCTACCCTGCCTATGTGTGCTTTTTGGATGTATCTTCACTCGATTTTCAGTTCAAGCTTCCTCTTACTATTGTTCGTCCATAGATAAGCCCCTCTTTTCCATCTTCCAAGCATGGCTAACATTCCCGTGTTTTGTGGATGGGTAGAAGAAAATCCAAATGAGTATCTTGTGGCTTTCAAGCGCCATTGTGTTTCTCTCAACTTTCTTCCTGAAGACAGATGGCTATTGGTTCTCCCCACATTTCTAGAAGGTTTGGCTCAAGTATGGTATGAGAAGCAAGCCGAAGATGTTCGCCAAAGCTAGCCAAGGTTGACAGCAGCAATGATTGAGTATTTCGGCAAAGAAGAGCCAGAGAATGTGTACCTGCAGGTGGCAAATTTGAAGCAGTCAGAAGGTGAGACGGCGCGTCGATATGTGGATCGAGCGGCCGTGCTCCTGGACCGTTTGATTGCCACACAGGAGGACAATGCTGGGTTTCGAGCTGGAATGACTCAGCATGTGCTGGGCTACCTTGTAGCAGGAGCGAGTGATGAATTCCGCCTTAAGCTTAAATGGGAGAATCCAGAAACTATGGTGCTAGCACATGAGATTGCTCAAAAGTTTGATAAAGTTCAGTCTGACCCCGCCTCAAAGAAGACGATTGTCCCTCCGCATCCCCCTCCATTCCTGCAACAACCTGGGGGTCTAACTCAGGGGCATACCCCCACCCCTCATCAGGGATGTATCCACCGCCTCCACCTCAGATGTATGGTCCTCCCTTAGATGCTTACCCTCAACAAGGTGGATATCCTCATCCTCCGCCTCGAAGATTTCCCCAGCCTCGCCCACGAGCCCCCCTCCTCTCTACTCCCGTGGCCCCTCCAACTAAAGAGGCCCCCCCTGCAACAGAACCTAGAGTCAATGACCTAGCCAAGGCCCTAAATGACCTTCGGCTTGAGATGGTGGGCATCAGAAATCAAGCCAACCGCCCTCCAAGAGATCGTGCTAATGTTGTATGCTACGAGTGCCACCAAAAGGGTCATTATCGCACAGAATGCCCCAATATTCCAAGGGTGAATCTTCTAAGTGAGTCGGGCACTGAGGATTCTGATGTGGAGATCCTTGATCTCGGGAAAAGAACTCGTGCTACCTCGGACCCCTCTCCAAACCGTGGACCAGGCCGCCCCAGGAAGAAGGTGTCCTTCTCAGAGCCCTCAGATGCTGAGATGGCAGACCCATCAACAGAGAAGACTAAAAGATCTCGCAGGAGTAAGTAGTCACCCTCGGATTTTCCCATCGGCTCAGGGCAAGAGGACTATTCGGTCGTTCAAGACCTTGCTCATCGGTCTTTGAGCATCACACTCCCTCAACTAATAGCATTAAGCCCTAAGGTGAGACGTGAGCTGCAGCAAGGTCTCTCAACAAGGAAAAGCAAGAAAAAGGGAAAGGTATGAGAGGTATCTTCTATCTCTGAAGAAATTGATCGGCATCCGCATACAGTAGATGTCATCATAGATAATTGCCGTGTCAAAAATGTGTGTGTTGATGGGGGAGCTGCATGTAATATCATGGTGCCCCAAATCATGAAGAAATTGAATTTGAAATGTACAAGGCATTCCTCCACTCGAATCAAGGTAGCAGATGGTCGACGACTCTCCACCATGGGAGTCATTGAGGATTTGCCCATCACTGTCAATGGGTTGACCACCACTGTCAATTTCTATGTAGTGGACATTGAAGATACAGGCCGAAGTTACCCAGCCATACTCGGGAGACCATGGTTGAGAAAAAGTGATGCAGTCAGCTATTGGAAGACAGGACACATGTCTTTTGGTGCTTCGAAGGAGAAGATCCCAGTGCAACCTGGTGCCATGGAACCGGAAGAAGAAGAGGAGCATGACAGTGATACTATCTCATCTTCAGTGTCTGAGTCCATGTGTCTGAGTCCATGGAAGAATCAGACGGGGGGGAGGAATTCTCAGAGGAGGAAGTTTACATGATGGGGGTGTCTCCGACCCTGCCACCTGCAGAAAAGATAACAGCTAGTCCTCAACAGCTCGAATCAATGCTTTCTCCAGACCTCACTCCAGGTGAGAAAGATGAGTTTCTTGAAATGTTCAAAGATTTCCCTGACCTCTTTGCAACTAGCTACCACCACCTTCGCCACATAGAGCACAAGATATGCAAAGCCTGTGGCTCAGAAGTATCAGAGATTAGGGCCCCTGCAGACCGACGCTTTGCGCTCAGATTTGCAGAAGCTTGTAGAGGCTGGGTTTATTGTTCCGGTTCACAATACTGAATGGGTTTCACCAGTGGTAGTCATCCCAAAGAAAAACAAGTGGCGGGTCTGCATCGACTATAAGAAGCTCAATGCTGCCACCAAGAGGGATCATCATCCTCTACCCTTTCAAGACCTCATTCTTGAGAAGGTAAGTGGTCATGAGATGTATACTTTCTGTGATGGTTACTCTGGGTTTTATCAAATCAGAATTGCCGAGGAAGATGTGCTTAAAACCACATCCTGGGGGACATTTGCATTCAAAGTAATGCCATTTGGCCTCACCAATGCTCCTGCCACCTTTCAAAGATTTATGCAGATGGTGTTTGCTCCTTATTTGGGGGATTTCTTGGAGGTGTTTTTAGATGATTTTTGTATATTCTCATCACGTAAGGAGCACATCATGAAGGTTAGATTGGCCTTCCAAAGGGTCAATGATGCAAATGGCAGTCTCAACCCTGAGAAATGCACCATTGGAGCCACTCAAGGGAGGTTATTGGGACATGTTGTCTCATCCGAGGGCATCAAGCCTGATCCCGAGAAGGTAGAAGCCATCCTCAAACTCTCCCCACCTACAACCAAACGTCAGGTACGCTCATTTGTCAATCTAGCAGGATACTATCGCCGCTTCATTGATCAGTATGCTGCTTTGACATGGCCCATGACTATGCTATTGAAAGATGGGGTTGATTTTTCTTGGGATGAGGATTGTGATCATGGTTTTGCACAAATCAAGAATGCTCTGGCTTCAGAACCCATTCTACGCAATCCAGATTGGTCAAAGACCTTCTATATCAATCCTGGGTTTGGTGAGCACACTCTGGCAGGTATTCTTCTCCAGTAAGGGGAGGATCGGTTCATGTACCCCATTCGATTTGCTTCTCGACAATTGCTCGACACTGAGCGATGCTATTGAGAGGCTGACAAGCATGCATTGTCTTTGGTGTTTTGCATTGAGAAATTTAAGCATTATGTGGCTGGAAAGTCCTTCTTTATACTCACTGGCACTGGTCTTGCAAAGCAGGTTCTTCAATCACCAAATCCCATGGGCCGGTTGGCCAAATGGTTGGCAGTTCTACAAGAATATGATTTTTCTTTCAAAATTGTAAAAGGGGGTTGTTCCAACTTGAAGAATGCTTTGATTGATTTAGAGGAGTGCCTTGATGTAACCCTTGTAGCAGCCATAGAAGTTGGGGATCCTTGGTATGGTGGTATCTACAAGTTTTTAACCGCTTTCTCCTTTCCTTCAGAAAGTACTAGCTATGAGAGAAAGAAGATCCGCAGAGATAGTAGGTGCTATACCCTCCTTGATGGGGTGTTGTACCGTCAAGGCATGGATGGGGTACTCAGACGGGCCATTGATGCAGATGAAGTGCCTAAGGTATTGAAGCATTATCATGATGGATTTTGTGGAGGCCACTATGCCAGTGACTATACAGCTAAGAAGATTTTACATGCTGGATACTATTGGCCGACCTTGTTCAAGGATGTCACTTTGTATTGCAAAACCTGTGAACCATGTCAATTCTTCGGTAGGAAGGATTTGCGTCCTGGGCAACATCACCCAGTGATGTCCATCCATCCGTTTCAGAAGTGGGGAATAGATTTTGTCGGACCCTTGCCCATGACTGCCCGCAAAAAGAAGTATCTTTTGGTAGCCACTCAGTATGTCACTAAGTGGGCTGAAGCTATCGCCCTCTCTGCTGCAAATGGCAAGGCAGTTTCAAATTTCATCTTTGAACGTATCTGCACAAGTTTGGGACACCCATGGAGATAGTCTCTGACCATGGGAGTCCATTCTTAAATGAAGGAGTGGAGTTACTCATGGATCACGTGGGCATTGATCATCACACTTCTAGCATCTATTATCCAGCATCCATGGGTCAAACAGAGGGGACCAATGGCCTCCTTTGTAAAACCATGGGAAAAATGGCCGCAGGGAATAGGAGCCAATGGGATCAGAAGGTCACTGAAGCCGTGTGGGCTTACAACATCACTCATAAAACATCTACAGGTCACACCCCTTTTGAGTTGGTGTATGGTACTAAGGCAGTTTTACCACTAGAGATAGAGATTCCGGCCTTGAGATTGGCGCAGGAACAGAGGATGACAGAAGATGAACATGTAGAGGCCAGATTGGTACAACTTGAGAAGTTAGATGAGACCCGACGCCTTGCACTACATCAAACAGAGATCCAAAAGAATCGACAAAAGGCCCGATTGGATGCTAAGATTCGCAAGGGATGGGAAAGACACTTTGCTGAGGGGGATGTTGTGCTATGCTTTGATAATAGATTGGACCACCAAATGGATAAGAAGTTTCTGCCACTGTGGGCTGGTCCATACAAAGTCATCAAAGAACGTAGCAATGGGTCTGTACAAGTTCAGGAGCTGCATGAACCATATGGCAAGAAGGTGATCAACAAGCGTTACCTCAAGCCTTTCTTTGTGCGTGATGGTCCCAGGCATGGAAATGCTGTGCATTCCCTGCCTGGGGGGGGGAACTGTTATGGATAAAATTGTCTAAGGAAAAAGGCATTAATATGTATGTGTGTTTGTATATGTGGCAATAGTATAATAAAATATGGTGTGCATAGGGCCCAAGGTTGAGGTGGCAGGGCATGACCATGTGCCACCCTTCCATGTAAGAGGACCCATAAGGTGTGTTGTACATAATCCATAATAGTAATATTATAAAATGCAAGGTGGCATGGCTCCTCCATGTGCCACCCCTCCACCTAGGCTGCATTTAGTGAGATATGGCTCAAAGTCCATGGGAGAAGCAATATAAAATAGGTGGAGATGGCTATTATATTGAGTTATTCCCTCCATATGGGATAGGCCCATGTGGGGGAGGTATAGAAGGACCAAGAGAGCTAGTTAAATAATGGGGAAAGTTGGATGAGGTGGCAAGATTCCTTGTGCCAACCCTCCACTTGTCCTCCTAGAGGTTTGAACATATTATAAAATTGGAAAGAGACCAAGGGAGTATCATAGACTTGAGATATGGGGCTTGATTTATGTGGAAAATTGAGGCAAAGGGTTGTCGCACACAATTGAGAGTGCGTAACCACCTAGCCCACATGGGAGACTTTTCCACACACACCATGCATGTGGGAGGATACATTAATGTGGAGAGACCCCCTCTTTTGGCTATAAAAGGAAGGGGCTATTCCTTGATGAGACACGCTCATTCTTGTAAAGCCACCTAGCTAGTATTTTGATATTTCCCTCTCATCCCTTCTTTCAAATGAAGTATGGTTCTCTTCCCTTGATGTCTACATCCCAACATTCCTCCTCCTATCATGTACATGCTTCTCTTCCCCCTCTCCCTTTCACCTTGTGTCATAGTCTCCCTTCTCCTTCCCTCCACTTCTAATTCCTTTTTCACCCCTATGACATCCCTTCGCCCTCTTGATCTCCTTTTCTCTATGGCCTTTGAGCGTCGCCATACTTAGCCTCTAGCCTCTGGTCTCGATTACTTTTCCTGCTAAAAGTGGGTAATATGAATAGATGTGAATTCATGTGCATGTTCATAGACATGTACATGTGTGCAGGCGATAGCTATGGGGTATGTGTGTAGGTGACAACTATGGGTATAGATGTAAGGGTGGGGAAGTGGTCTCATGGGGTGGGTGTAGGTGCAGGTGGATGGTTTCTTAATGTGCATGTATGCTTTGTATATATACATGTGGATGCAAGTGGGCATGGGCATGGGCAAGGGGGCTTGTGTGGGTGTGGGGTGGGTGCTTACATGAGGGTTTTAATAAAACCTTGGATGGTGTTGATGTGGTGCGGGGGTGTGATTGCACGTGTCCGCGTTCATATGTTTGCAACCATATTTTCTTGAGTTTGCACACATGCATGGGTATGTATTTGTACGTTTTCATGTGAGCATGCTTGTTATCCATTTGCATACATGCTTTCATGAATGTGTAGATAGATGGGTGCATGCACATGCATTTGTGTGTGCTCGCACATGTGCATGCTCACATATTAGTTGTCCATGTGTTTGAACACTAAGAGGTGCATGTGCATGCTAGCACATCAGTTGTCCATGTGCATGGGTACTTGCATGAATTGTAGGTGTTGGGTGCATCCATATGTGTTCCTATGTGGGTGAGTGCATTGGAAAGGTATGCTTGGATGTAGGTGTGTGTGGGGCATCCATGTGGTTGAGAGGATGATGCAATCATACAAAAATTTATGTGAATCTCTTGTTTTAGCTTGAACTTTAAAGGTCACCTCTACCTCAATGGGGAGGATGATCCTCTTTCTAAGAATGTGATAAAGTCTCGCACTTCTTCTAGAGCTTGACTTGAATTTTGTGCCATTCTAATTCTCCTTGCCATGTTTCCATATGGCGAATGAGTGTGATCTATCCTCATTCTCCTTTTTCATCTTTGGTTTGATATTGATACTTGTTTTCCCTCTGTTATGCTCCCTCATTTCTTCTATGTATTTTTCTAGTTCTTTCTTTTTGGGAGTCTACTCCTCCCCTATGTTTTTTTTATGTTTTTGTTTTGTAGCTTTCATTGCTCACACCATTCGTTTCCCCTTTGAAGAATTTTTGTAAATTCGTTGTTCCTATTTTTTAATTGAAATGAGGTTGCGTATTTCTCTGCTAGTTCTATCCAATCTTACACATTTTGATGAACTTGTAGTTGCTTCTTTGTGCTCACATGCCTATTTGCAAATATGTTGTGATATGTATCATAAGCTTCTTTAACATGTGTTGCTTTTTCTTGCAAATGAGCACTTCATTGTGTTTGAAGAGAGGTATAACAAGACATTGAAGTGCCCATAGAGGATGAGCTTAGTGTACTTACCATTGCTATAGGAGCTAGAGTACTAAAGCACCCTACAAAGTTTCTATCTAGCTCTACCTTTTTCCTTGCATACAAACCCCTCATGGCCTTTTTAAATAATTATAAAATTGCATTTCAGAAGTTGATGAATCCACATATGATAAGACAAAACTTGCCTATAGCTTTAACTTGACGTAAATCCATAATTGTGTCACCATTACCTTCCATCCTTTGATGTCTTCAAAATAAACATGGAAAAAAGATAAATCTACATGTGAATTAGTCACCAAGATAGCTCACATTAAATCTAAAACTATAGCAATCTAATTGAAGATAAGATTGGGCAGATAAGGAGACATTTAGTGCCATTGATTGTGTACATCATGACACTAGGAAGGTTCAAGCCAAATCGATGAGAGGGAACCAAAGTAGATGAGGCCAAGCTAGTTGTTTTTGGCATTTGTTTTTGGTTCTGAACACCCACAACAATAGTGTCTATTCATTGAAGCCCACATTCAGTTTGCTCTCTTGTTGCACAATTAGTGTTGGTTTCACCATCTTCTATTCATTGAATCTAGATTGCTACCAAGTTTAGTGTAGTTCTCAATGCCTATAGATCGTCCTTCATCTTGAAGATAAGAAGAGAATTTGTATCGAAAGGATTATTCAAGAAGTGTGGCATCGTAGGACAAAGGCAAGAGTAGAGCGAAGCAAAGAGGAGAGCATCACGAAGCGAAGATGTAGGTGAAGCGTTTGAGGAGTACATTGTGATATCAACAGGGCCAACTGGAGATTGCAACTCCATTAAGAGGGACCATTCAAGTGTCATAGGGAGCACATTATGATGTTGGGAGCGGTCAATTGGATACTCTATCAATGTGAGCTAGAGTAGCTCTAGCTCGTCTAGCCATTAGTGACATTTGTCACCAATTATGAACATCCAATGAGTATAATGTAGCTTGGTCAACTTATTGCCAAAATTACTTCATAATTGTCAGGTCTCGTGCATTAGTCTATCATCATGCTACTCAAAACCTCGAGATGAACATTTGTAATATTGTGTGAAGGTCCCTCAAGTGAGTGTGGCAAATTGAACCACTTCCATGGTGGCATCCATATAAGTTCGTTTCATCTCTTGTTGATCTATGACCATGTCCCAAGGGTCCCTCATCTTCGAAGACGAATGTGATGAGGCATTGAACAAATTCTAGTAGGATGCCTTCACATCTTCACAATAGATAGGCATATTAAGTTTAAACTATATATTTGTTGATGTGAGATATAGGTGGAAAACAATCCAAGAGAATATATAGATAATGGATTGTTCCAATGACTTGGTTGCATAGCAAGAACATGCTTTGATCTCATGGGATCACCCCTCATCTTGACTCAACGCAAAAGCTGTATGGAAGTGGCCTATGGCAATATGCATAGTTTGGGACTTATTAACCAATAGCTAGCTTGGTCTTTATCTATATCATCATATATGATCTCTAGGATATGGTGTTCAAAGATACGATAAGATTAGGCTGTGTGTAGTTGTAACGCATCAAGTTTGATAATGTTGTTGTATTCTTATGATGTAAAACATTGTGGATAATCACATGACTCGAGCATATCAACATCATTGATAGGTTCCTCACTAGCTGAATAAAAATGATAGTGCTATGTGGGAAGTTTATCACCATTGTCTCGAACTGCTCATTTTGCTCACTTCCCTCTTCCCTTTTCATTCGGCGTCCCGAGTCTATCCCCCGATACATTGAAAAATGGGAAATTCCCATTAATTAGTTGTTGGGAAGAAAAGAGGGGTGAAAAGGAAGAGGGAAAGGGCATGATTAAACTAAGGGATAAAGAGGGGAGGGAGGAGTTTCAATAAAGAGGGACCGCTTAAGAAGGGGGCATTAATTAAGAAGGCACATGCTAAAGAGGAAGGGGGAATAGGGACCATTTGAAGGGGGATTTAAAGATGAAGGCACTTACTAAAGGGGGAGGGGGAAGAGGGACCATTTAAATATTTTAGTTAGCACTAGGTATGCTCTTCTACTCTATATGTGGGAAAGACAACATTGTGGGTTCGAATCCTACCCTCTTAAATAACGTGCGCTCTTCTTAGACGTAGCTTAAAATAAATTAATTAATCTAAGGTCAACCAAGTGGAAAGGAGGGGAACAAATCCCTATCAAGGAAACATACTAAAGAACAATAATATGTGAATTATAGGAAGGAATTCACCACAAGAGTGAATGCGAACTATGAAAGAAGCTGTTAGACATACTGCAGAGAGCTTGTAACTAGGATGATCGTAGAACAAGAAGGAAAGGTGGTCACTCCTCACAAGAGACAAGGGACCAAACAAATCGAAAGAAGACACAAAAGCCATGGATTTATGAAAGAAGAAAAGGAGACGGTGGAGGAAATCAGGCAAGCACTCAAGAAAATAGAGCTTAATGTCGAGCTACGAGAACCACCAAGCCCTCAAGCAATGAATGGAAGTCTAAGGGAAAAAGAGAACAAATAAGCAACGAACCAAAACAAGAATGAATTAGGAATCACACGTGAAGGGGAACACATTCCCATGGAGAGGCTTCGGCTTAGTCCTTTGGAACTTGATGTTCTTGGTACCAATATTATGCCCATGAATAGGCGATCGCGAAGTCACTTTTTGTAAACTTTTTTTTTTGTTGGCATTCTTTTGATCTCATGCAAGGTATGCTGCATCGGTGCTTCCATGATCCATGGTTGGCATTCACCCTTTGGTCTTCTAGTCTTTGGCCACTTCTTTGTTCTTCATTATCCTTTGGGATGACTTCCATGAAGATTTGGTCATGAAGTAGCCTTTTGCTTACATCCTCATTATCGGCCTTCTTTTGGTCCCATGCATTCAAAATACTGTGTCAGTACTTCCATGTTGCATGGTTGTTTGGAGGCTACATCCTTCGAAGCTTCTAGCTCCTTCATGCCAATTACCTCTTGTTTTTGGAGCCTTCAAATCTCATGGCTTCTTTGTGCCAACTACCTCTTGTTTTTTAGGCTATACCTCTTGAAGCTTCCTTGCTATTGACATTCATTTGGTCTCACACATGCAAGGGCCCCTTTGTGCTTGCTTGCTCAGGTTGCCAATTTGACCTTTCACTTTGATCTTTGTTGTCTTCCGTCCTTTAGTAGTGGATCTTCATTCTTTTCTTCTTGCAAAATATGTGAATATGCTCTGAGGCTTGTGAATACGTAGAGGGAAACTGTAGTTCTTCAAAATATATTCTGGCCATATCCTTTGGTTCATATATGCCATCAATTTGAATGCAACTTGCGGCAATCTACATCTTCTCAAAATTTCCTCTCTCTCAGCTATGACCTCTTTGCTTTTGTTGTGGCCTTGGTTCTCTTGGCTTGACTGGATAATGGATAGTCACAAGAGGGGATCACTCAATCTAATGTACGATTTGAGCAACAAGTCGACCCAAGGAGATGACCCTTTTTGTTGGCCTCATCCTTTGATGTTCTACTCCTACCTCCTAGCTATCTGCACTCAAATTTCTACTTCTTCTTGAGTGACTTGCTTCCTTTGGCTGATCGACTTACATTGGACCGAATTCCTTGGCTTTGTCATGGCTTCAATTTCCCCCCCCTTATTGATTCTACCCATCTATACCTACTTCCAATAGTCACTTTCTCTATACCCAAACATAGCATTTGTCTATCCTAGTAGGATCGCCGAATGTCGAAGGATAACTCCTGTTGCCTCGATCCTTTAGATAGACATCATTAATGTTAAGGGTGAGAAGAGACAGATGTGTAAATCCATTAAGCTCCTTGTTAACATATGCACATGAGCCTAAACAAAAATATTTACATTCGATATGATCAAAACTATCTATTTTATTCCCAACCTTGGGTAAAGGGGTTTACAAACAGGGGTTGTGCCCCCAGGTGAGAGTGCTTACAATGAGAAGGCCATGCCCTTGTTGAGGATGGTGTAAATTCCACCATCTAGATAAGGCATTAGCAACAAACCCTAACCCTAAGGGATTCTCATGTATATATTCATGATTATGTTCAATACAACATAGTGTATATGGAGCTATATCATGTGCACTCCTTTCTCTCTCTCTCTCTCTCTCTCTCTCTCTCTCTCTCTCTTCCCACTTTATCATGGTATTAGAGCCCTCCATTGGACAAATTTTGGCACATATTTCAAGTAGCCATAATTTTTGATCCAGAGGGAATTTTGTAGTGGTTCAAAAAGTAAAAAAGATTCAAAAGATCATGCTTTACAAGGTGAGAACCTTAGATATGCACTTTGGCTTATGCACAGGTCAGCAACATTCAATCCTATTCATCAAACTCACCACCTGATCCATTGTGTCCATTCAATACATAAAATGAATGAGCTAAAATTCACTTTGCTACATTTTTCCGCTTCGACACATAGTCTAGATTTTGACTAGCATATCCATAAAGGCGATGCTTGAATTTCTCCACCCAATCCAAAGCCATTTCCATATCACCCGATTAGTTCCCCGTGGCATCAGTCCCTTTGGATCTATCATCAGTGTACACATCCACACATTTGACAATAGTTCTGATTGTGGTAGTTCATCATACTTTGTGACACTTGGTAGTCATCTCCCTCTTGGATTCAAGATTGTTGCACACATCTTGCACACTTATGCCACCCCATGTAAAGTCTGAGATTGTTGACTAGTTTTTTGGCATTTGTTCCTACACATATCCATTAGCCTTATACAGCCTCTTGGCTACTCTCGACACACAATTGTCATCTTTATTTTATAGGGTTGATCTTTGGCTTATGCTAAATGGTTTTGACCATTTAGTAGCTCAAGCATAAGGCCCCAGTGGAAGCTCTCATATAGTGTTCTCATGGGTAGGCACTCTCGTTGTCGGTATACAAATAAGCCTCCTGCACAGAGCACCAGACCGCCTCTAACAAGGAGCTATTCAGATCACACAGTTGATGATACACCAGCCATGACTCCAAATGAGATCAGTGAGTGGAAAAAGAACATACTTTGACCATTCATTGTCACACGGTGTGTACCAGTTTACGATGCAGACTCGAGCATCATTGGTCTTGAGAGATTAGATGCAGATTTACCATATGTTAGCATGGATTAGCCCATAATTTTTAATCATGCACATTCAACAGCAAGCCCTTAGCATGAGGCACATTTGATGGTGAGGCCTCAGCTCAAGGAACTTCCATTTAAATTAGCACAATCCGATTCCAGTGATGTCCAACCATCACACTCATCTAGGGATCCGACTACATCTACTATCACACTAGATGCAGATACATAACAAGAGTTTAGTAGTAGTGATCATGCATCTTTTCGGTAATTAAGTCCTCATCTTGAGGCACTCACATCTCTAGTAGCATGTGGAGATACATGCCACAACACATTCAGCTCTTTAGGTGATTCCATTCCAACATCCATCATTGATGCTTTCACCTCTGATACAGAGCATATTATATCCTTAGACACGGTTTTTGTCAGAAGTATAGATCAATAGATCAGTGTTCATGATACTCTAGCATCAGCTCATTCATGTCACATTGTACCACCCTTGGATAGAGTGATCACCACCTCTTTCAATTAGCAGATCCTTCCTCAGAATGAGGAGATTGCAATTATGGCTATCGTATATAGTCCAAACTTGATGCATATTAGTGGTTGGATCTAGGACTACAGATCTATCCGATTCATTAGTATTTAGGAATCAGCACCTCCTATACTATGTTTCAGGGAAATCTCATGTTTTATCAGTTGTATTTCAAGCTTTTAGGCCTTTATTTTTCAGCTCCACGTTGACCCTTTGAAAGATGCTATATCCCACATTGATGGATGTTTAGCCATGTACACATCAGATCACCTTCAGCTCATGATAGTTTAGCATATAGGTATGATAGGCTTCCATGCCTTGTTAGTCTCATGGGCCTCTTCATCAATAGAGCAGAGTATTATACTCGCACCTTCGGCCCTAGCTTTTTTGCAGCCCCTAGATCACTTTGTCCACACCAACTATGCAATCTTCTTCGATCGTGCATCATATGATAGAGACTAATTTACTGCAACATAGCACCGACATTGTTGTCAGTTTTTTCCGATTGGTGAAACTCTTGTATGTCATAACCTATCGGATCACATCTTCATGACACCTACACTGACTACCATTATATCAAGACTCCTCTTCTACAGAGCTGCTGCATAGTCCACAATGACTTATGACATGTTCAGCTTTGACATGTTTAGCACGCAGCCGTACATGCAGTCATTCACGTAGTCATATTTTGATCGACCAATCTTTGATCTAGGTGGACTTCTTATTTTTAAGATTTCCTTCCTCGTCCCTTCAGTCTATCTTATGGGTTTTTTTCCCAAAGGCGAAGGATGACCTACAACTTAAGAGGGAAAAATGCGCATTACATGTAGGATCTAGTAAGTTGTATTCATTGTACATGCTTTCGCTATGTAGTCATTGTTCTCACACATACACATACTACTTTGATTTGAGTTAGTTTTCTTTTCTAGTTTTGGATGCTATCATAGGAACAAAACGAAATCCACAAGAACATGCACCCTCTACTTACCCAGTGCAATTTAAGAGGGGGGTTGAGGATGGTGCATATTGCACCATCTAGATAGGGCATTGGGAAAAAACCTAACCCTAACCCTAAGGGGTTTTCATGTATATATTCATGATTATGTTCAATACAACATAGTGTACAGGTAGCTATATCCTATGCACTCCTCTCTCTCTCTCTCTCTCTCTCTCTCTCTCTCTCTCTCTCTCTCTCTCTCTCTCTCTCCTTTATCAAACTTTTTATACATTTTCACGACACTTTACTCAGCCACCCACTCCCAACTTTTGTTGGTTTATAGATGGAGCAATGAAGCACAATGAACAAAAGTTTACTCATGAGTGGTTACATATATAGGCAACTGCCTCCATGTTGGTAGATCCCATCTCCATGATTATCTCAATCAGTCACCTCCTATGATCACTCCAAATCCACACATCACACCAACCTGACATACCTAACTACCAAGTCACTAGAACCTTCTAGCACACCTACACTCACACACTCCTTGCATATGGGACTCCAAGTCCATAGGCACACACACACACATACATCAATTTGCCCTTCATTCCCCCCCACAAATTGATGACCTCATCCCTCAGCAGTAGTACATGGGATGCTCCATGGCTTGCCCACCATCATGTGGCAACACACATGGCCCCAATCTGTGACTCATTCCTAGGACTCTTGGTTTACAAATGGGAGATAGACAATGACTATGTATGGGAATCCCCATGAGTCCAACAACAAGGAAAAAATCTCAAAAGACTAACAATCATTTAAGGATGGACTATCCATGGCAGAGAACCATTATTGACCTCACACACACAACTTAGAAAACATATGGGTCCACACCCTTGTCAGAATTGCCTTGTTTGTTGTAAGCAGTGAGAGCTTTAACATCCTCTGGTTCTTCTTCTTCTTCTGTCTCTACTTCTTCAACAAGGTTTGCTGAACATCTCTTCTTTGCATAACATTCTTTTTCAGAGTGTCCAAGTTTTCCACAAAGTTGCACTTCATATTGCTCTTTCCCTTGAAGTTGCTTTTGGCCAAATATGCCCCATGTTCTTTGTAGTCACTTCTTTGTTTGATCTTCCTTTCCTCTTCCAAGAGGGATGCTTCAATTTCCACCAGTCTAATCTTTGGTATATTGGTGAGTGTGGTGACAATAGTGCCATATTCTTTAGTTAGGCTTCTAAGTAAGATGGCAATTACAATATCTTCATCAAGATTAAACTTGATGACAAATAACTGAGTCAAGATGCTCTTCATTGAATTTAGATGTGAAGAGATGGATTCTCCTCTATCCAATTTTAAATCAAAGAACTTGATGAGCAAGCTAAACTTAGAACATCTCCTCTGTGCTCCAAAAACATGCTCAAGATGAGTCCATGTAGCATGAGTAGTCTCACATCCATCAATGTGGTGGATAAAAGAATCACTCAATCCAAGAGCAATTATGGCTAGTGCTTTTTCATCTTTAGGAAGCCATGAAGCTTCTCCTTCCCTAGTTGTAGGTTTAGTTTCTTTCCATTAGCCACCTTCCATATTCCCTTTTTCATGAGAATAAATTTCAGTTTGGTTTGCCAAGTGTGAAACCCCTCTCCCTCAAACTTATCTATTTTGAGTTTGGAGGCCATTTTGGGAAGGTCTTACCAATTTAATGGGAGTGTCTAATCCCTTTACAAAAGATCAATCTTTTTGAACAAAGAAATCACCTTCACCTTATAGATGCAAATTGTTAGATAAAAGAGAGAAACCTAGTTGTTTGGCATATGCATAACTAGTTGGCTTCTCCCACAACCTCTTAACTAGGGTCTTCTTTACCTTGTACTTTGTCCTTGTAGTCTTCTTAGCATTTGAAGAACATTGAGAACTTGGCATGTTGTCAAGAAATCACAATCAACTAAGCTTCAAATAACATTCTTTGAACTAAAAAAGGAATCTCTAAATCTCTGATTTGTATTTTAAGTCCTCAAGCATCACCTTAGCATTTAGTGTAGCATCAAACTTCAAAAATAGTATAGAAATGCTTGCAGAAAATAGAGGAACCTTGGAGGATTGCTACCTCACTCCACATAGCATCAAGTAGGGGGCATTTGCTATCCAATCAAAGGTACCTAGTAAGAGAAGACTCAGTAGATACCTCAGACGAAATGATGCGTCACACCACCCGGGGCAGTAGCATCTTCTCCAACTGCAAAAGCCATGTAAACCGACTGGTTTTTCTTCAATTGCTCCTCATTCCCTTGACCATTTGTCCTTACATTTCACCAACAGGTAGCCCATAGGGTCGCCTAAGTACTCCTCAGACTATTTTTGAAATGGTGGCTCAGCAAGCTGAATTGACAGAAATGGCGCAGGATGAAGTGAGTATCAGCACGGGCTGTAGAAGCACTATTTCTTCAATTCCTCCTAGGTGGAAGTGCGCCCTAACTAGGGGAATCTATAGCTAAAAGGGTAGGAGCAATGGTGGCTTGTAGGTGGAGAATAGGCTTAAGGCATTTCATGGAAGGAAGGTGGAAGAAAACTCCATTTGGGGAAGAAGAGGGAATCTTCAAAGAGTCTCGTGGATTCTCTTCCTAGGCACTAGGATTCTCAGCAAGCTCTGATACCACATGTTGGTTTATAGATGGAGCAATGAAGCACAATGAACAAAACTTTATTTATGTGTGGTTACATATGTAGGCAACTGCCTCCATGTTGGTAGATCCCAGATCCACAATTATCTCCATGATTATCTCAATCAGTGACCTCCTATGATCACTCCAAATCCACACATCAGACCAACCTGACATACCTAATTGCTAAGTTACTAGAACCTTCTAGCACACCTACACACACACTATTGGGAATCAAGCTCTCGGTTATTGTTCATGTTGTGTGAGTAGGTGAATAAGGTGAGTCACACTGGCTCAACCATAGTTAGTTCTTATCTACTATGTATGGGTGTTGACCTTAGTAGTGTTTAATTGTAATGTGTGGGGTGAATATGAGCTGATTCTAGAGGAGACTGTTGCTCCCTCCTGGTTGCTTCCTATATCTCTCTTCTTGTTTTTCTTAATATGGTATCAGAGCTACCGTTCCTTGCCTTCTGGTTGCCCACTGCTTGTGGAAGCTTGCAGGAGTGCTTCTCCTACTTTGAAGCTTTGAAGTGATGCGAAGAGATCTTGTTTTTTGGACTGAAGTAGCAATTTCCAGCTTCTGTTTGGCTTGGGAGCTGTCCAATTGATGTCTTCTTGCTAAGGGGAGATCACTATTACCCATAGGTTGCTTGTGGGAGATGTATTTTGACAAAACACAACTTGTTTTTACTGTTTGGGTGTGATAGAATGGAGCTGATCTCTTTTTCTGGACAACTACTACTTGGTTTGAGCCAAGCAAGAGGTATATACAGCAGTAAGAAGCAAAAACGTCTCTCCAAACTTGGTCTTTCCACATATTCTTAAGAATGAAAATTTTGGCCTTACATTGCAAAGAAAGGTAAAGAACACAAGTGCTTGTTCTTATGCTCATGAGACCCCCATTGCAAAGAAAGGTAAAGAACACAAGTGCTTGTTCTTATGCTCATGAGACAACAAAATGCATGACATGGGAAACCAATGGGGTCTTACTTTTGATGTTTTTATGTATGTATGTATGTATATATATGCATGTACATACATACATACATACATATATATATATATATATATATATGTATGTATGTATATGTTGATGCATATATGTATATATTGATGTATATGTTGATGCATATAATTTTGATATATGGAGAAAATGGACATGAAAACCATCTAAATTGGCTCTTGCCATTCGATTTGATATATGACATGACCCCATTTGGATTTGTAAGTCCAAAGATACGGGGTCCTACTTTTAGGGCCTAGTGCCTGAAATAGGCAGCGCGTTAACGTACTGCCTATTTCGTGCATTTAGGCCTCCTACTTTTGAGGCCTAAATGCACGAAATAGGCAGTGCGTTAACGCGCTGCCTATTTCAGGCAAATAGGCACTCAGGCCCTAAAAGTAGGACCCCATATCTTTGGACGTGCATATCCGAATGGGGTCATGTCATATATCAAATCGAATGGCAAGATCCAATTTAGATGGCTTTCATGTCCATTTTCACCATAAACTAAAACTATATTCATCAAATAATGTTGTTTATCAATTTTTGGCATACCCCCCCCAAAATCAAGACCCCCATTGCAAAGAAAGGTAAGGAACACAAGTGCTTGTTCTTATGCTCATGAGACAACAAAATGCATGAAATAGGCAACCAACGGGGTCCTAATTTTGCTGTATGTATGTAAGTATGTATATATGTATGCTCAGGGGGGTCACTCATCTTATGTAACCCTATCACATGAGTTCAACAAAGGTTATTTTTTATCACAAAATTTTACAAAAATTAATCTACATAAGGGACTTTTAAAAGTAATTTTGGAAAAAAATTACAAATTTGTATAGAAAAAGGATACTTTTTATTAAGAAATTTTTTACAGATAAGGGATTTTACAACTAGGCCTTGAACACACGTGATATAGAGGATTTATACATAGTGACCCCCTTGAGTATGTATTTATATACATACATATATATCTATATGTGTATATATGTGTGTGTGTGTGTGTGTGTGTGTATATATATATATGTATGTATGTATATGTATATGTTGATGCATATATGTATATATTGATGTATATATTGATGCATACAATTTTGATATATGGAGAAAATGGACATGAAAACCATCTAAATTGGCTCTTGTCGTTCGATTTGATATATGACATGATCCCATTTGGTTTGTAAGTCCAAAGATATGGGGTCCTACTTTTAGGGCCTGAATGCCTAAAATAGGCAGCACGTTAACGTGCTACCTATTTCATACATTTAGGCCTCAAAAGTAGGACCCCATTGGCAACACAATGGGGTCCTAGTTTTGAGGCCTAAATGCATGAAATAGACAGCACGTTAACGCGCTGCCTATTTTAGGCATTCAGGCCCTAAAAGTAGGACCCCATATCTTTGGACTTACAAACCAAATGGGATCATGTCATATATCAAATCGAACGACAAGAGCCAATTTAGATGGTTTTCATGTCCATTTTTCTCCATCAACTAAAAGTATATTCATCAAATAATGTTGTTGATCAATTTTTGGCATACCCCCCCAAAATCAAGACCCCCATTGCAAAGAAAGGTAAAGAACACAAGTGCTTGTTCTTATGCTCATGAGACAACAAAATGCATGACATGGGAAACCAATGGGGTCTTACTTTTGATGTTTGTATGTATGTATGTATGTATATATATGCATGTACATACATACATACATACATACATACATACATACATACATGCATACATATATATATATATATATATATGTATGTATGTATGTATATGTTGATGCATATTTGTATATATTGATGTATATATTGATGCATACAATTTTAATATATAGAGAAAATGGACATGAAAATCATCTAAATTGGCTCTTACTGTTTGATTTGATACATGACATGACCCCATTTGGATTTGTAAGTCCAAAGATACGGGGTCCTACTTTTAGGGCCTGAATGCCTGAAATAGGCAGCATGTTAACGCGCTGCCTATTTCATGCATTTAGGCCTCAAAAGTAGGACCCCATTGGCAACACAATGGGGTCCTACTTTTGAGGCCTAAATGCATGAAATAGGCAGCGCGTTAATGTGCTACCTATTTTAGGCATTCAGACCCTAAAAGTAGCACCCCGTATCTTTGGACTTGCATATCCGAATGGGGTCATGTCATATATCAAATTGAATGGCAAGATCCAATTTAGATGGTTTTCATGTCCATTTTCTCCATCAACTAAAACTATATTCATCAAATAATGTTGTTTATCAATTTTTGGCATACCCCCCCCAAAATCAAGACCCCCATTTTGCTGTATGTATGTAAGTATGTATATATGTATGTATATACATACATATATATCTATATGTGTATATATATATGTGTGTGTGTGTGTGTGTGTGTGTGTGTGTGTGTGTGTGTACACACACACATGTATGTATGTATGTATGTATGTATGTATGTATCTATATATATATATATATATATATATATATATATACATACATACATACATATGTATATATTGATGCATATATTGATGCATATCTTGATGTATATATTTATGCATACAGTTTTGACTGATGGAGAAAATAGGCATGAAAACCATCTAAATTGGCTCTTGCTGTTTGATTTGATATAGGATATGATCCCATTGGGATTTGTAAGTCCAAAGATACGGGGTGTTGGTAAGCTGAAAGGAAAGCAAAGAGTGGACACAAACTTAGAATACTTGCATTTTTGGAATGAAGAAGAGTGATATCCTTAAGTAGGCACCTCATACATGCTCACTGACATCACTGATGACTTCAGAGCTCCACAATCATCTCCTCAATCTGCTCCTAGATTCTCTCAATCATCCTATGTGGCTTTCCACCACCTAACTGTGCTTGTGGGCACCTAACTATGCCTCTAGCACTCACACATAGAAACCAAGGTGTGCCTGAGGCATACACCTTGAGATATCCTATCAAACCCCCCCTCAAGGGAATGCCTCAGGCTATGTCAAGGATACATCTAGTCTCATAGTTTCTCATGCCATCTCATGGTGGTCAAGGATAAATCTATGGCTAGGTTCTCATGCTAGCAAGGGTTCCCTTGGGTGTAAGGTAAACAAAAGGGATACAAAAAGACCTTCCAATGGTTATCTCCCCTGCAGGTACATGCACACAATGTCTGTAGGAGGTACCATGGAGCAAAACATACACATGGCCTACATCATAAGGTGACCAGAGGTGTTTACAAAACACACAAAACACAATAATTTATTTCATTCATTTTGGAGGACTATCTAGGCTGAGTACCTTGACATAAAAAGAGAGATCTGGAGCATACATAGAGATGATTTAAAATGCATAATCTTCAAAGGATGCCTCATCTTGTGGAGGCTCATCAACTGAAAGTAGATTTGCATTTTCTATCTTTTCTTTGGCTCTGCAAAACTTCTCATTATGGTTCTTCTTGCCACAATGGAGATCATGGTAGAGGCAGAGAGTACGCGAGATAGAAGCAAAGGCAATAGCAAGCTTTAGAGTACACTCCAAGTTGATGAGCAACTTCTTGTGGTGTAAGGCAGACGTCAGGAATCTTTTGGAGCTTGGGCGATCACATAAGAGTTGACAGCTTCATACAGATATTGAGGCAATGATAGCTGTCTACGAACGTCCCCCTCTAATGCTCCAACGATAGCATCGCTATTGCGCCTTCAACTGTTGCATGCACATGTGTAGCAAAAGAACATATGTTTTGAACAATGTTCAGTATAGATTTATGCAGTCTTCATGGTCATCGAGAATCCAAAAGCAATGAACACTGACAGTCTTCAATGGAACAACTCAAGAATGGTGATGCCACAATAGCCAGGATAGGGTGCGTGGGCCTCAGGAGCGACTGCGTGGGCAGCAAGTGAGCAGGGTCACCAGGAGAAGCGTGGGTAGATGCAGCAAATGGCAGCTAAGTGACGATAAAGATCATGCAACTGAACAAATCAAATCCAGAAATGTGCACAGATCCATGAGATGAATGGATCGAGTAGTTGGAGAGCAGTAGGAGCTCACGGACAATTAGCCATTAACGTTAAGTATCTTCTGAGTTGTTCTTCCACGTTGGATCATAGGAAGCTCTTGAATCAAGCTCTTGAAGGCGACGGTGAGTAGAGGTAGCGTGGATGACAGGCTAAAGAAAGTGAATGACGGGATGCTGTACGTAGGCAGCTCAAACTATGGGTTCCTTCCAAGGAGAAGGAAGGATAGAGGAGAAGCGCTCAAGGTGCACAAGTTGAGGATGAGGGAGGCTATGGAGGGTAGTATGGCTTTGATACCATGTTGGTAAGCTGAAAGGAAAGCAAAGAGTGGACACAAACTCAGAATACTTGCATTTTTGGAATGAAGAAGAGTGAGGTCCTTAAGTAGGCACCTCATACATGCTCACTGACATCACTGATGACTTCAGAGCTCCACAATCATCTCCTCAATCTGCTCCTAGATTCTCTCAATCATCCTATGTGGCTTTCCACCACCTAACTGTGCTTGTGGGCACCTAACTGTGCCTCTAGCACTCACACATAGAAACCAAGGTGTGCCTGAGGCATACACCTTGAGATATCCTATCACGGGGTCCTACTTTTAGGACCTGAATTCCTGAAATAGGTAGCTTGTCAATGTGCTGCCTATTTCATGCATTTAGGCCTCAAAAGTAGGACCTCATTTGGTCCTACATGGGGTCCTACTTTTGAGGCCTAAATGTATGAAATAGGCAGCGCATTGACGTGCTGCCTATTTTAGGCATTCAAGCCCTAAAAGTAAGACCCCGTATCTTTGGAATTACAAATCCAAATGGGGTCATGTCATACATCAAATCAAATGGCAAGATCCAATTTAGATGTTTTCATGCCTATTTTATCGATTTAATAAAACTATATGCATCAAATAATGTTGTTTATCAATTTTTGGTATACACCCCCAAAATCAAGACCCCCATTGGAAAGAAAGGTAAGGAACACAAGTGCTTGTTCTTATGCTCAGGAGACATTAAAAAAGAGGCCTAGTAGCCCAAAAATGGCAGCGCATCATTGCACTATCATTTTTGGGTTGCCAGGTCTCTTTTTTGTTGTCTCACAAGCATACATATGGAGGTTATTATATAATATAACTAAGAAGTAGTATTGAAGTAGTTCTACAATTTGGATGCATTAAGAGCATTCATATAGCAAGGAAGAATATCATAATTGAATACATTTTTTTTTCAATACATATTGCTAGTGAGACTACCAAAAAGAGGCTCTACCCCTCATGATGTCTTTGGATACAGAATATGAGATTGCTTGATGCTTGGATTGCAGCTGGAAACGTTGCGTGGGAAAAGCCACTATATGCCTCAAGTGTTGGAAATTGATGTATGTCTCAAGTGCTAGAATGTGCAAATCATGGCCAAATTCAAGACCCCTTAGAGATTCCATGAGGGCTATCCTTTTACTACTACACATGTCACCTTTAGTCGAGGGCAGAACCATTCGTCATCATAGGCAGCAGGTTCATGGGACCCCATCCCATGATCCAAGGCATTATTCAAAGACAAAGTATTTCTGACCATTCCCAAATTGAGTTTGCCAATTCCTAATCTGATTGATTTCATTTACTAGACTTGCAATGCTTGCAAAGCCCTTGCTTAAGCTTGAATGAGCCTCTTGATTTTGGGGGTATAATGGTCAAAAATGGCTTAACACGCCCAAAATCAAGAGGCTCATTCAAGCTTAAGCAAGGGCTTTGTAAGTCTTGTTTTTGGGTGGCAAAAGCACGAAAAATGACAGTGCATTAAGGTGTTGCCATTCTTATGCTTCCCCCCTCCAAAAACAAGACCCCCAAGCTATTCATTGGAGACACCAAAATGAGGAGAAGGATGACGCGAGGAGTAGAGGAGCTGGCCAATGAGGGGAGGGACAGCCTTGGAATTGCCAGCAACAAGCATGATGCAAGGAGGTGAGAAGGCAAAGAAGCAAGGAGGTGAGGAGGTGAGGAAGCAAGGAGACAAGGAGGCAAGAGGCAGTCTTGAAGGGCAACAAGAGGGTGGAGGTGGCCGAAAGAGTAAGCAAGAAAGGGAGGGATGGAGATTGCTTGTAGGAAATTCTTGGATTAATGCTACAAATGCCATTTTTTTGTGTGTGTTTTGCAGCATGAAATTTTTATGGCATTTTTCTTTAAAAAAATACAACATTGTTGTGATTAATTGCACTATAAACAACTCAAGCCGTAAAGCACCATGGATTAGTACAACAATATACATCACAAATGGATGCATACACTCATATACATCACTGATGGATGCACACACTTATACTCACATCAATTTCCAATATTGTATTAGATGGACCCTTAGCATATATGTGTGCATAGAAGACCATTTCCTACATTGATCCCTGATTTCATAGTTAAATTATTCCCTTTCTCACATTCTAACATGTGAATATTTAATGTACATGCATTATGGGCACATTATATTGCAGTTTATGACTAAATTTTTTTATGAATGCATAATACTTGTATATGGTCAAGGAAGGTATATTATCATTTTTGAATGACAACATTACTCCATGCTCCATTTTATCCTATATTAGAAACTATGATCACTAGATATTACATAAATATATTGCTCCATTATATCCTATACTAAAAACTATTTTGACCCAAATACATAATGCCAATTGAGGTTAGTACTGATGACAAGTGATGAAAACAATCTAATGGTATGAATGAGATCTTGTAAATTTTGGATATATAATATGGGTACTATGTTGATTGAGCTATTTTTCTAAGGGAATATTTTCAACTTTATTACTAAATACATACTTACAATGGTGACCTGATTCCCATCTATATTTATAATCAAGTTTTACTTTGTGTTTAAAAAAAAGCTTTTGCATAAGGTTAAAATTCGAATAGTATTTATATTTGTTTAAGACTACCCATTGAGCTGGCTCCTATCCTTATATTGAACATGATAATGTTCATAAAGATTTTATGAATACAAATAGATAGCATTGGCTCTCTTTTTAGTGGTTGGGAATGAACCCTAAAAGTACCCTAAAATGACTATGTATTCCCTTATTTGTAGCATGGAAGTGATCATGGTAGAGTGGCATAATCCCTATTTTGCTTTTTTCATAGGTTCTTTTGCTACTCATGGTTGGCGGATACACCACGGCATAGATCCGAATAGATATTTGGTTTTTTTCTTCAACTTGCTTGACTAGACTTTCCTTGATGATTGTTCGATTGTGCATGATGAGTAGTCACTGGCTTAACTGATGCATTAAGTGCAATGTTTTCTTTAAAGTTTTTCATACTACAAGATACGAGTTTGCTTATACGGGTGGAAATAGAAGCTTGTTAACGCCTGGTGCATATTTTCAGTTAGATGCAGTAGGATACTAGTTACAGAGTGTCTTTGCCAATTATTTCACTTGAATCATGCTCCTCTTATGCTTGAGTTTGTGGTCACGTATTGAGTTTAACATAATAGTCTACAGGATACTGGATGAGCACTCAGCATAGTGGTTAGATGCATTCATTTCTAGTTCCGATAGAACTATCATTCAGACATTGGTCATAATAGAAGTATGGAGGGCTAAAATTCTTTTTTGGCTCCCTAAGTTTTTTAAAGCATGGTATTGTCTAGATTACATAGGTATTTTCACTAAGCAAAATTAATCCTTATGATGAAAATGTGTTTTTTTTCTTTTGACATAGTGAGTTCTGTTTCCATGTTTTTGGATCGAATGTATGGATGATCTTCTGCAAGCATAAAAGACATGATATGTATATGTAGCACATGATCATGTTTACATATTTTCACTCATATATTCTACACTGTGATCTATCATTATCTTGCTGTCTGGATGTTCAATCTGAGTAGTGTTTGCTTTTTTTATCGCAAATTTTATGTATTGTTGTGTCTCTACCTCTCCATAATGACTCAAATTGATAGTATGGAGATGAAAGAGAAGTTAATTGTGAGTTTCAGGCATGCCTTCATTGTTGGAATATGTTTAATTTGCTTATGATCACATCAATTGTTCCAATGATATTGAGAGGAATAAGATGCTGGATGAGGTTCTCACTCGCTTGAAACCTATTTAATCTTGCTCGCTTATTTGGGGCTGCTCGCTTTTTGGTAATCCTCATTCTATGGATGTCTATGGTTATGGGACTATCCACCTTGTTATGCCTAGTGGCTCTATTCTTGTTCTACAGAGGGTTAGACATATACCATGACTTGCTACGAGTAAAATCAGTATTGGACAGTTGGTTGAGGCAGGTTATCATGTCTCTTTGGGTGATCATGCATGGAAGATTGCTAGAGGCAATCTAGTTATGGCTAGGGGATCAGGGGTTGGATTCTCTTATGCATTGCAGCCATCAGAGAAGATGGCTGCTTACTAATCATAAGCATTGGTCCAGGATAAGATGCTTGTGAGGAAATCTTGAGGCTTACTAATCTATGGGATCACGGGTTTGGTCCAAGATAAGATGCTTATGATTAGTAAGCAGTCATCAGTTAGTTTATGGTATGCCAAACTTGGACATATGTCTACTACAGGTATGGAAGCCCTTACAACATTGAGATACATTCCTGTTATGGATGTCTCTCAAATTTTATGTCATGATTGTGATGATGATCAGCAGTCAGGATCCTCTTTTGTGAGGAAGACAGTCAGTGAGAGGTATGTTGAGCCATTGCAGTTGGTTCATAGTGCAGTTTGTGGGCCTATGCCTACCATTTCACTAGGTGGCACCTCTTACTTTGTGATATTTATTGATGCTTCCACAAAGTACATATGGGTATATCCGATTCGGCAGAAGCATGATGTATATGATACATTTCAGCGCTTCTTGGGTAATGCTAAAAATCAGTCAGGAAAGAAGCTATTGAGCTTGATGACTGATGGTGATGCAGAGTTTACCTCTTCTAGATTTCAGCATCTATGTGATACACTTGGTATCAGGAGGGTGTTGACCACTCCTCATCTTTCTACTCATGATGCCTTGGCAGAAGGCATAAATTGGATTCTATTGGACAGGATTGGTAGCATGCTATGATATGCAGGTCTTACCGAATGCTATTGGGATGAGGCATGTAAGACAGCTGCATACTTGCTTAACAGGTCACCCAAGAGATCTCTGAATGGTAGAGTGCCATTTGACTTCTTGACAGGCAGGGCACCATGTTATGAGCATTTACGTGTGTTTGGATGCGAGGCTTATGCTCATGGTTCCCGATCGAGGAGGTGTATCTTCCTTGGATATAGTGAGTCCACTAGGGACTATAGGTTATGGGATTCTTCAACTAGAGAGTTGATATGCAGCCATAATGTCTATTTCAGAGAGGATGCTATGTGTAGGCAGTAGCCCAGGACTGTGGATAGCAGGAGAGTGGTATTCTAGGAGGGTGTAAGTGCACTGATACCTCCGAATTCTTTGCAAGGGCAGCCCATATCCCTTGGAGTGGGAGGTTTTTCCCATAGTGAGCAGGTTATAAGGTTGGGACAGCCACGATTACTTCCTTATTTTGGTCAGAGACAGTTAGATGTCTCGAGTATTCCACAGGTTTATACTCCTATGGAGATTGTTGATGCATCTTCTATGGACAGTTACAGTTTACTCCCAGGATGCGGAGTGCCTCTTGCAGATGAGGATGAGGCTATGCATGGTGAGGAGGATACCTTCGCTAATGATGCCTGGTATGATCCATTGGCTGGTTATGCCAAGACAGATGTGGTTTTTGCAGTTATTGACTCGGGTCATATTGCGCATGGGTAGGAATCATTGATATGTTTGCTTCGTAAGTGCCTCCATGGCCAAAAGCAATCCCCTCGAGCTTGGCTTCATAGGTTTGATACTGTTATGAGAGCTCAGGATGTGATGCGCATTGAGACAGGTTATGGTCTCAGTATTCAGGAGGTTGCTATCCTTCTGAGGTTACTTGCCATATGGTTCCTTATGGACAGGGATGCTTTGCAGTGGGAGCTGCATGGTCTTGATGATGTTTGTCAGATACTTGGTTGTTTCAGTATGGAGAGGGGGAAGTTACTGAGTACTCCATTGTCTGTATTGGCTCCATACTTGAAACACAGTAGGTTTGATGATCACAGATCAGTTGAGCAGCAAGTTATGGTTGATATGGCAGCCATAGTACTTCATGCATCCATGACTGTGTTGAGACTTGGTTCTCACATGTTTGCCATTGGGGCTACACTTCCTATTCTTGCTTCCATTGTAGTGGGAGTTGGTAGGATGATTATGGCAGATTTTGGCAATAGGGAAGCATTTGTGGACATTAGGTCCTTATGCTTCCAGGAGGAGCATGCAGGTGATGCAGGTTGGGTAGACCAACAGAGGTCTATTGTAGGTCATGTGCTTATGGTCACAGGTGGTACAGAGACATTTTCTTTGCACAGTGATAGTTCGGGTGCTATGGACTTAGCACAGGAGCACGTGGTGGTGAGAGTTCACTCTCCCATTGACATCTGGCATGAGATCTTGGTTAACAAGCATCTACAGCTTGTCATTTTCTATCCTTCAAACCTGATGTCTGCTAGCAGCTTATCCTCTATGCACTTTACACATTGTAAAGTGCTGATGGGCATAGGATGACGGTCTGGTCATCTTGTTTTTCAGCCTATGGCTGATTGTATTATATGTGTACTATACTCCCTTAAAGGCACACTGCCTTTAAGTGGGAGGTTGTTGGGGTAAAGGGCAGTGTGCCCACCCACTTGTACAGTGCCCATGTATACTCATATATATATGATAGAGGAATAAGCTGGAGTAGCTTTTGCTCCACCATATACGGTGTCTCTTATCCCTTCTTGAGTGCTCCCTCTTCCCCCACAGGGGGGAGGGGAGGCATGCCAATTAAGGGGAAGAGATGGAGGGGATATTAATAAAGGGAGGCATTAAAGAGGGAGAGGCTATGGGATTGGCAAGGGGGAGGAGGGGAAAGGCATGAGGGTATTAAGAGCCAAAGTTGGATAATGTTGATACATGGGGTATGTAAAACACTTATATGCTTTGATGCTAGGTACTTTTGATTTGGGTCCAAGGAATATATGCTCTTTAAACTTTGTAATAAGGAATTCAAAAAGTGGAAGGAAAGAAGGTGAGACAAATTTGAGCATGAAGAATAAAATTGGTGGGCCTATCCATAGAATGTGGGACAAGGTAAGGGGTTAGGGATGCACTCTAGGAGGGACACGGGAAAGTTGAGGGGTAGGGGGGGGGGATTTCATTCTTAAAAGAGAAGCAAATCCTTGTAGACGATACCCGTATATGTTTTTTTACCTTTTAATATAGGGTTTATTGCATTTCTGGCTTGAATAAATGAATCCTCTATGTGTGTATAAACTCTGCCATTTTCTACTGTTGAAAATAGTCCCTTTGTGTTCCTAGAAACATGTGACCACAACATAAAAATTTGTGAGATGCCTCATAGTGACCACATTTTCTTTTTAGGCAAGGTGAAATATAAAATATAGATGCAAGTTTGTTATGAAGTCAATCGAATTTGGAAATAAAGAGAGAGAAAATATGTTACTAAAAAATGCATCATTTGTAATACTTTCAAATGATGTACATAAGATTGAATAAGGCAAGGGGTCAAGCCATAATGTACAAAGGTGATTTGTGATTTTTTTTCTTGGATGAAGTAATAAGGATCAATTAACTATATTCCAAAACTTTGTTTTGACAATTCAAAACATGGATTGAAGTCAACAAGATAGGGGAACAATCACAAGCTCAGCATCTCAGCTAAAATCTTATAAGCAATGTCCAAAAGGGTGATCAAGTTCCACTGTAGGATATTAGAATGATCTACACCTTTCAAGGTAAGGAAAATCCAACCATGATTGAGCGAGTGTGGGAGCAACAAAGTAGAATCAAAGATCTCTTAGAATGCCATCCATAGGGGAGCATTAATGCACTCTAAAAAGCACCTAAAGAAGGTTGGGTTCATGCCATTCTTTCGTAGGCACTTTTGTGGTGGGAGGACCTTAAGGGCCTCCATGAGCTCATCATGTATGAATTGGGTATCCAACTGTCTACTCATGCCCTAGGATCCTAGAAAAGGGATGTATGCCCATACATAGTCCTAAGGTGTGAGAAACTATGGGCTCTCCTCCTTTGATTGGAACATATGGTGGTACAAGGACGTGGTCGTCTCCAAAATCTCTTGATGGATTTGGCCACTCTTATCTCATAGCTGCAAAGCTTGGCTCTTGTTGGCCATGGCTTATCAGCAAATATGACGATGCTACATAGTCCCACTCTACCAATGGTGATATGTAATATTATGTCAAGGAGTTGACGAATATCATCAGGTGATATTTCATAGATGAAGAAAAGCTGAGGCCTCTCCCAAGTAGTGCCGTTGGGCAAGAAGTCATTCAATGAAACTCCCTTACTCTCTACACTCTTTCCAGACTCAGAAATTATCTCTTGTATGAAAAACAAGCCCCTGTTCAAAGTTTTTGGTTTTCTAAGAGTGTGCTCATTGATGAACTTTTGTACATATGCATGCACATTTTCTGGGACATCATTTGGCATAAAAGGAGTAACTTTAGACCCATCCTTTTCTACCTTCACCCATTTGTGCACCCAAGCCTTATGTTTAGCTTACAGTAAAGATGATGCCATCTACTTCATAATACTATGAGCTAGTGGACTAAAAGTACTGTGTGGTCATGCTGAACCCATTTTAATGTGGAGGAGTGGTAAGAGAACCCTGATATGTGAATCTCTATGGTTTGAAGGTCAAGTGTTCCACTCTTGTACCTATCCACAAGCCATTGTGAGATCGAGTCCTTCTCCTCGAGTCCTTCTATGGAAGTCAATTCACGTCTCTTACCTAGCCCAACCTTCCTTGGGGGATTCGCTACTACTTCCAGATCTCCACTATGGCCTGTTGGGAGCCCTCCTTCTATAACAAGGCTACACTAAATTCTATTAACCATTCCCTCTCTCATTAGATGAGTAATAGAGGTTGTGAGGGTGTTTAGAAAACTCTTATTCCCACCATGCATCTCGGCCCATGGAACATGAAGATGAACCACTTTCATGAACTATGCTCTATTGGAGGCATTGTTGAAAAAGAGGCTTTATCTTGTTTGTCCTCCTTAAACTTTTATTATTGAAGTCTCCCCCAACAATCTAGAAGGCTACATCCAAGGGGCACTCTGTGAGCTATCTCTAAAACCTGGGTCTCTGTTGTTGCTGATAGGCTAGTCCATAGACATCCCAGATCCCACTCCTAGAATCCCCTATCCTTAAATCCATTCAAACCACCCCCTCTCCCATGAGACCACCCTGCTGATAAACATCTATGGACATGGTCTTAGAAGTTGAGATCAAGGATTACATATATATGTAATCACACAACTTTTTTTGTGATTTGCGTTCATGAATAACCATTTTACTGAATGACATACGCAATGATTACAAAAAAAAATTAGTATAAAAAGAAGAGAAATTGGCTATTTACTACAAGTACTCTATCGTTTACCATTGGTACACTCTGCAATATACTACCGGTAAGATACTACTTGTTGTCGGTAACAAAACTAGTATTGTCAGCAAAAGTCCTAGTCTCAATGGTTTATCAAAGTGCAAAAGTGCAATTTTACCTAGTAGGCTTGATTACCACCGGTATAATGCATAGTACCATTGGCAAATGTGTAACTACCTTTGGTAGTATGCCTTTTACCAATGGTAATATTATACTTATCAGAGGTATATGCACCGCTACAATAATATAAGGTTAATGGGGTGAATCACGATTCTTTCAAACGCTGATTGATTTGAGAGGTAAGTTCCCTCTCCTATGTTAATCCCTATGGGAGGGCCTAACCTTGAGAGTAGTCCCTAGCCCCTATGCTTGCAAGGCTGAAGAACTAGATGGGACCACTCTTACCTAGATTCTCTCGAAGAGAGAGGTGCTTTTTGTCATTTTTAACTTGAATGCATGTTGTTTTTTATTTTGTATGCATGTAAATTGTAACCCTACTATTAAAACAAAACTCACATGCAAGGTAATCATTTTGCATGCTTAAGTCATTGATATTAAAATTGTCCTTATGCTTGAACTTTATGTTGTAGATTATCTTTCTTGCATCACCCATATCTTCCTACAACATCTTCCTTCAACATTTGCCTTCTACTTTCACACAACCGTCTACTACCATCTGGCTCCTACCAATATCTTCATACAATATCTGCCTTCTACCTTCACACAACACCTGCTACTATTTGCAATGTCAAGAGAGGAGTCACATCAAGATGGTGAAAGAAGCAGAAGAGAAAAAAATATACCATTAACACGAGAGAAGACTAAAGAAGAAGAAGAACGTGTTGGTGAGATCGGGTACATTTATCATTGTGCCTCTTCAGTGCTTGCCCGACATCATCTACCATACATTGAAGTGGGCCATTCCTAGGGGCTCCCAATAAAAGGATATTGAAACATTGGTGTCCAAGGAAGAATTATTATCAATCTGGCCTACACAAACAGAGGGGAAGCAATCAGAAGGTGAGGGAATCCAAAGAAGAAGAGGCGCTTGGCATCGGGTTCTCAGCTTGTCGAGTGACATGGTAGATGGAAGATAAGTGATTGTAGGCACCCAAAGATCCAAGCTCAAGCACATGAAATTTACAACGATTGTATGGCAAGGAGCCTCACATGGGGATGTCCCCTTAGACTTTGCAAAGATGTAATATTGGCCCTTTGTGAAAGGATTGCCTCTTGACTTCTCTTCATACAATGACAAATCTGTGAGACCCAGAATAGATGTCACCATTACACAAGAGAAGCTCTCAGATGCATTAGTGGGATCATGACATACTACAGAGGAGTAGCTTCAGAGACTTCATGAGGAAAAAGAAGCTAGTTTTGAGAAATGCTTGAAAATCCAAACAATAGATGAGGTGGCCCACAACATTGTGACAGCTCTCACAACACAATTGGCAAGCTTGACAAAATCAAATGTGCATTTGCAACACGAGTGCATAGAGCACAAGGTTTCTTTGTAGGCTGATGAGAATAAGACAACAATCTATTGCCATCTTAAGAACCAACCATGCCTGTTAGAGCCCTTTCCTAGAGGCAGTGAAGATGCATTACTTTGTCTAGTTTGTCAAGCAATTTTTGATGCATCTAATAGGTTTCATGTTACAACTTGCAACCATAGATTTCATCTTGTTTGCTTGTTATGAGCCATGATTACACGTAGGTTGTGCCCACTTTGTTGGGCAGAGTTTCCAACATCTCTCTATATGGATGGCGATTTGATGCCCCTAAAATAGCTCATGAGTCTTGACTCTTATAACCTAAAAACTCTTGTAATTGGCAATTATACGAATATATAACATCTTCATATGTCAACATGTAGTTCATAATATTGAAATATTCTTAATAGTTTGATATAACAAATTTCAAGTTTAATATAAGTTCGGAGTAGGTACCTGACTCTTGATAAAAATTTGTTAAAAGCTACTTAGAAAAATATGAACTGCATTGTAAATCTTATGTCTTAACAATTGGATAAATTTGTCGAAGGAATGTGGTGCCTATGATGTTAAATGAACGGTAATTCTTGGATATTATGTAACAAATTTAGTGGTAATAAGTAGATTGTATCTCACACTATGTCTCTAGAAAACAACTTATAGTCAGGAGATGTTATGGTGAGATACACTTTGCTTCTCACCACCAAATTCGTCACTGGAAATCCAAGAATCACAATGTATTCCACACCAAGGGCACCATATTCATTCTATAAATTTGTCTCATTTGCTAAGACTTGATGAACTTGGCAATGATAACCTCTTCAAAATATCAATACCTCACATAATCTCCTTCGCATTCATTGGCTTGCAGTTGTGGTTGTCCCTTAGCCAATACACGATATTGGGTAATCGACCACTTCTACAAACACAATGAATGCTTCTCTCTCTCTCTCTCTCTCTCTCTCTCTCTCTCTGTCTCTCTCTCTCTCTCTCTCTCTCTCTCTCTCTCTCCTCAAAATGTGGTCCACCTAACCCCAACATGCTAAGTGCAAGAACTATGGACTATAATCTTGCTAAATGAAGCATGTTCACGGCTCTCACAAGTCTTTTAGAGGAAAAAATGTGTTGTTGAGAGTACCATTGATACATGGAGTGTATTGTCTATATTTTCAATTATATTGCTGTATTTACAAGTGTATTGAAGGTATTGTTAAATACCCACCAGTTTTTGTCTTTTTATCGATGATTGATGGCTTACTATTGTAGATACTAGTTACACATGCTACCACCAATATATTTATCTAATTCACCGATGGATTTTTAAGTTACCAACATGATCATATTATTTTCATGCACTTTTGGAATGAAAATGACGTTTTGCACAAAGGGGTAATGCAAACATGAAAACATTGACAAAATCCTTGATTAAGATAGTCACGATAGAACACACACACACACATATACACACACACACGCACGCACGCACACATGTGGTGTTAGTAGTGCTGGCCTTAAATTCCTATGTGGGACTTATTATCTTTAAATCATTGAGCGTTGATTATTCTCATTTCATGTGGTGTTGGACTTAATTGATGTGTGGGACTTATTCTCATTAAATCATTGAGGGTTGATTAGTATTTTATGTGGTTTATTCTACCACCACTCTATCAAGGGATTGCAAAATTTTTTTGTTCTTGTGTAGGGAGTTTTGGTGTGTGTATGTGTGTGAATCATAACGGTAGTGCAATAACACTTGGGGTACTAAATGTCAAAATACTAGAAGAGAGGCATCATTTTGTGTTCAGTTTGTGTTGACCATCTATGCATTGTGGATAGTCCATCAACTAGATTTCCTGTACATTTACACTCGACTGGGTTAGTTGTTTCAAACAGCTCACCTATGGATTAGTTAGTTGAAGTTGGACAAATTTGTAAAAGTATACTTGTAAAGGGTTAGAAATTTGTGCACATAATTATAAATTGGAAGTCTCTCTCTCTCTCTCTCTCTCTCTCTCTCTCTCTCTCTCTCTCTCTCTCTCTCTCTCTCTATGTTGCAGCTCTCGCTCTGCTGCAGATCCACCACCAGCTCCGCCCTCAGTCGCACCACCAGCCCTGCCTCAGCTGTTCCACTAGCTCCATCATCAACTCCATGCCCAGCCTCGCCACCAACAGCTCCAACCTCAGCCTCACCATTAGCTCCTGCATCGTGCCATCTCTACCTCACACCCACACTACAGCTGCACTCTTTGACTATTGTGCCATCTCTATTGTTGCACATCACCACATTGTTGTTGCTCCATGAGCTATGCCAAGGGATCTAGATGCCCCTCCATGAGCTGCTATCTATGCCAGGGGATTCAGGTTTCCCCGTGAGCCCTATTGCCGATGGCAGGGGCTCCAGACCCCCTCATGAGCTATTGGACAAGGGGCTAAAAAAGATCTGCAACAAACAAAAGGGATAATGATCATACCAACAAAATGGGCCCTAAGTGAAGATATTCAACACCATAAGAAGGGGTTTAGACACCATCAAAGCTGCCAATATGGGGATAAAGGAGAGCTCACCAGATCAGAAAACAAGACATGAGAAGGAACGGAAGAATAGCCTCATTTGGATGAAGGCAGAGAAGATAGAAGACCCTAGTGTCAAGGCTTGCATATCAACATTCAAGAAAGTATGCAAGATACAAGATACTGAAATTGATTGCCTATGCAAGAAGCTCAAGATACTAGAGGAGACAAGCTCTCAAACCTCCGAGCCCAAATGCAAGATGAGATGAAGAAATGGCAAGACGAGATGCAAACCAAATGGACATGTGAAAAAAGTAAAATGTTGCAAGACATGAATTGTGTTCTAGGTGAAAAAACTAGTCATTTGGCCTCTCATATTGAGATATTAGAAGCCCAGGGTGCTACCCTTAAACATGAGAATGACAAACTAAAGGCAAGTACACACTAGGAGGAAGGGGAGTTTCAGCCACCGTTAAACGAGGAGCTGAACACATTAAAGAACAAATGCAATAGCTCAAAGATGCAAAGGGGGTGCTAGAGGAAGGATGCAAGATCATTGATGTGCTGAAATCAAGGAATGGACTACTCAAAAAGGAAATGGCAGCTTTGCAAACAATGGTACAAGTGAAAATGCTAATTTCATAGCGCAAAAATAATGAAGGGGAAGGAAGATATGCTTGCATGGAAAGATGTGCTAAAGAAAAACACAACACCAAAGAAAAAGGATCTCATCTCTAAGACACTTGAAAAACAAAAACGACGGGGCATCAAGACTTTGAATGTGCTGGTTAGAGGCCTACCTGTAGGTGATAGATCCATGTCAGATGCCAAAACCCTCTTTGACAAGATGGGAATCAACATTACCTATGAATCGGCTTGGAGAGTGGGTAAAGCAGATGCAACGAAGAGACCCTTGGTTGTAAAGTTACGAACAACCATAGATAGATCCACCCTCATGAGTACATGGGCAACACTAAAGGGGACCAAGATCTATCTAGATGAAGATCTCACACTCCTACAGTAGGAACACAGAAGGGAAGGTATGGTGCAAGTGATGGCTGCAAGACAAGAGGGAAATGGGTAGTTTATAGAGATGGCAAGGTGATCATTTGAGAGAGGCCAAAAAGAGGAGTATGACATGCAGTAAAAGGGGACATCACATGACGGTGTTTGAACAATGGGACGAGTATGCAAAACAAGTTGAGAATGGTAATGTGGAATTGTAATGGCACCCTTTGGTCTGACCTAGGAGGGTTCTTCGAGACATACAGTAATAGAGATATGGTCTTCTACACCAAGACACATGAGAGCCTAGAGAGAGGGCTACGCTGTGATAGGATACACATGGGAGTCTACCCATAGGAGGGAGTTGAGGAGAGAGAGCAAAGTATGAGGTTCTATAGATGTGGCTGTCCTCTTCAAATTAGCTCTGAGGCCACTCCTTTCAGTGGTTAGGAAAGAGGAACATGCACAGCACATGTGAATTAGAGTTCAAATACTAGAGGCATGACCGATCTTCATTGCGGTGTGCTACTTTCCTCCGCATACATCATCCTATGCACGTGAGGTTGCCACAAAAGGGAACAGCACGTATGAGAGTATACATGATGATATCATAGAGTTCTCTAGATAGGGTGACACCCTCCTCCTTGATGACTTCAATGCATGCACAGGGGACAACCAAGTCAGACTACTTGACTTTGCATCCGATTCCCTCATAGTATGAGAGTTAGATGCAGCTAAGCTTGGGATAGTGAGACACTCAATAGATGCTCCACATGTGACAAGGTATGGGTGGCACCTACTTGTGATGGGAGCAGTGTATGATCTGATCTGTATGATCTGATCATATACAATGGCCTTCAGAAATGGCCATCATCCAATGGACTCACTTGTTTCCCACATGGAGGGGGGGCAAGCACAGTGGACTACCTGATGGGCTCCCTTGCCTTCACATCTCAGATTCACGACTTTGTAGTACCCCCTCCCCCACTCGATGCTGATCACTCATACTTGACATTCTGTATTTCCACTACCAGGCCAATCACACAGAGAATCCTCCATGTGCCCACTTGGAGCCATGTTCACTTTGACCAGACTCTCGATCTAGTTTACGTGAGTCACTTAGCTTGAGGGCTTCTGACCCTACATGGAGCAGAGGTAGACCTTGCTTAGGTTTCAGCCACTTTGGCTTCAGTGGTACATGAGGCTGCCATCAGATCTTTCCCTACGACTCGGCCCACACATGCCCCAGTTGGTGGGAAGATGCCTCAGAACCCCTGGTATTATGATGAGTGTAAGGAGATGAGAGATCACCTCACATGTGAGCAAGCCTTGCGACACCTGACCTCATCTGAGGCGCATCGCATCTCATGTCAAATGACATGCCATAAGAAGCAAACTTTTCTCACTCGCAGGATTGATGAGGTGGTCGGATCCTTTCAAGGGGGAGACTTGACTATTAGATGGAGACTCCTATCAGAGGAGAAACGGCCTATTCCCATCATGGATGCAGAGATTTGGCATAGATATGCATGCTCCTTATATGACATCCCAAGTCGGATGCCACCAGATATGTCCTCTATGCCTATGATCTCATCTCGATCTCATTCATTGGAAGTAATAGCTATTATAAGATTTTCATTCCTAACTTCAAAATATTAATAAAATCTATAATGAACCTAATCCATACACAAGAATTTGCTAGGATAGTTAAATGTCCAGAGTGTTTTGAAGCAATAATAGGTAGGTGTATTTTTAAGCTTATGATCACTAGAAAGTGTTGGAGGTATCTAATATGGTAGTTAATTCCCTAGATGGGTGGGGAATGAGTAGTTCATCTTCCACAGACATGCTATTGATCAAGTGAAGTTCCAAGAAGAGCACACACAAAGACATCAAGTAGAAAGAATTGAAGTGGGAGTATGACATAGGTCTTCTACTCAAAGAAGTCATACACAAGGAGCAAGGTTTCTACTAGGCTAGAATTGCCTAGTACTGAATCACTTATACCATTAGTATCAGTAGTAGTGGTACCACATTTGCCATCAATATCACTAATAATCATTCTACAATTCATCGTAGTATCTTTGAAAGGGAATAGGAGAGGACCTAGATGTACACAGATGTACACACTTATAGGCTTACCTCAGTGGCATAGAAAATTACCAAGGTACAAATGCTAGAAACTTGATAATCTTTCTAGCTACATTGGTTGGTATGGGGATTGAGTTAAAGCAAGTCCTTGTGGAGCTTTGAAGCGCTACAAGATATATGGGAGTTTTATGTGTAAAGCAATAGTACATGTGTAAATATATATATGTAAATTTAACACGTGTATTTTGTGATTCTAATCAAAGTACTATCAGTGTTCTTTGTGCACAGTTAGGTACAAGTGGGTTTTTCTTTTCTTGCCTTATTATTAGAGAATTAAGGTGCCTTGAAATTAATATATTATTTAGAAAGGATTTTTAAGCTCTTGTCCAAAAAGAAAAAAGAGTCCAAAATCAAAGAAAAATCATTGTTTACAATACCTTTGATTTATGCACTTTACTTTAGTAAGGCTGGCCATTGGAGATTTTTGCCTAACTAATAGGTTCTTTTATTTGGTATGGTGGCCTTCTTTTTGGATGGTGTGACCATCTCCTAATAAAATAGGGAGAGAGTGATGCATCTTCTAATTCTTTTTAAAAAATAAATAATATTAAAGCAAGCATTACCTTGAAAGATAAAAGCGTGCGGAAAACAATTTAAGCAAAATAGTAATTAATTCCTTTGATTGGATGGGGTCTAATCTATACTTGAATAATTATAATGCACCGTTTAGAAAACCCTGCATGATGGGACGAATCACCAGGTGGATGTTAATCCTTCTAGAGTTTGACTTCACAGTTGCTGTACATAAAGGGAAAACCCACGTCCTGGCTAACCACCTATCGAGGATTCCAAATGGTGAAGCCCCAACAGGAGTAGATGATGATCTCCCAGATGCCTCTCTCTTCTTCCTCGACATCATTCCCAAATGGGCCACCAAAATCGGCCACTACTTGGCCAACGGATTACCCTTGGACCAGGCCCTTAAGAAGAATAGAGCCCACAAACTAATTAAGGATGTAGTGCCATATCAACAACTGATAGCCAACCAACTATAGCGCATGGGCAAGGATGGCATCCTATGAAGATGTAAGTGAAAACACGAATACATCAATGTGCTTGAAGAAACCCACTCAGGAATCGTAGGCGGTCATTTTGCCACTGATGTTATAGCACGTACAGTGCTGCAAGCTGGTCTTTGGTGGCCAACACTCTTTGGAGACACGGCCAAATTCATCAAGCGATGCGACCCTTACCAACATATCCAAATCCCACACAAGGCAGACATGATGCCCTTGATCGGAATCCTGACCGATCAACCCTTCGAAAAATGGGGCATTGATTTCATTGGACCAATAAGCCCAGAAAGTAAGGGGATGGGGTTCATCCACTGCTTCCAAATACAAAATGAGATGAGATGGATATGGGCATTCCATCACCTATCATATTCTCCTATCCATCCCCTCATGTGTAACATACAACACTCTATATTGCATTTAACACAGGTACAATATCGTCTATCTCTTCGACTTCACTGTTGTCACTGAGTAGCTCAAGCTCATCTTCTTCTTCACTAGATGCACCCTCGACAACTAATTCTGTAGTCAATCGTTGTCTAGCAATTCTCATTACAGTAGCTTCGCTTGCTTCCCTAACCCCACAACATTAAACCCTTTCAACAATCGTAGATTCCCAAAGTAAAATACTAAATCTATAGCTCTTGATGGCTTTAAACGATTGCATCTCTTAGAATGAATAAAATTGTATGCACTCCAATTTTGCTCACATACATCTGATGATGCAGCAACAGAGAGCACACGAGTTGCAACATGTTGCAACTGATACATTAGACATGATAAATTCTAGAAAGCAATAGAAAAATCATGTGCACAAGCCACATATTATTAGGGGAACAATATGACCAAATTACCTTCTTCCCATATCCCATATTTGAAATTTGCCTTGTGAAGACATCCATGAGCTCATTACACAGTTAAGTTGTGAGCACTGGATTTAAAATGGTCCCATCTAATATAGATAGTGTGTTGCTTTGCTACTTCTATGCCCCTATATTCTGGGAAACATACATTGCACTACCTTTTCCATTAATTGAGGACTATATGTGGTAAAGCTAGCTTGAACGACATGGGTCCCAAGTGTGATCTAAGGTCATAACAACGCTGATTTGCTTGAAATTGAGGGCTACAAATCCTACCACCTAAAAGGGCCTCTATTTGCTAATCTCAAGACTGTCAAATGTATGTATTTGGTATCACATGGAGAAAATACAAGCTATCCATGTCCATTTGCATGTAAAAGAGAGTATCACAAGGGGCAAAAAAAAGAAAGAAAAGAAATGGGCATGTGAACTTGTAGAAATCAAACAAACAAAGGCACCAAATCATGTTTTTCAAGAAAAGATTATTCTTGGAGCCAAAATTTTGAAAATTTTCTTGGGAGAGTATACATTTGTGCCCTTCATGCTATTGTCAAACTAATTTAAAAGCTATTGTACCTGTGTATCATTGATGCCATATAACTTGTAGCCCACGCATAGAGTGAGAGGATGATAGCAAGAATTAAAAAGGTCCTTTCAAATATGGTACTAAACTTTAGCCAAGAAAATATTACAAAAGATGAGAAAAGATCTAGAATAATAGGCAATGTTCCATGTATGCCAAGATTTGGTGGTGCCAAGGCTTCAAAACTTCTTTCTAAAAAGAGAAAAATTGACAAGCTCAAAATTGTTGATGAGTTTGATGTATGGAGAGATTTACATAAGGCCTATTGTGGGTAAGGGGGAAGGGGTGGAAAATATAGTGGAAAAGTGTCAAGTTTAGCTAGCTCTTTGACAGCTTGGTACCCATGCTACAAAGCAAAAGGATTAATGAAGGAATGTGGAGCATTATGTATACTACCCTTGATAGCTTGGTACCTCTGCTATAAAACAAAAATTTAGTGAAGGTGTGGATTATTCCATCAATGCTTCAACGAAGGTGGTGTGGATTGCTCCATCAATGCTATGCATGAATTTTGTATTAATATGGAGATCACTTGGAAAAGCATCTTTTCATAGAGTACATGGTAATCTCTAATTTGAATATCAAGATGGACATATGGAAAGAAGACCTACTTGGTAATTTGTTTATTGTTTGGTAGCACATTTTATATGCTCATGCACCATACATGGCATGGAATTATAAAAGCATTGAAGTATGATCCACTCAAGACATGGAAAGATATCATTGGCAAGCAATTCTACACATAATAGAGAAACAAAACATGGGGGTGGTAGAACTAAGACATGCTCGATGGTTCAATTGGTTCAATGGTGGCACATGCATATTGAACTAAGAGCAGCTATACCACTAGCATTCAAAAAGTCCTTAGTGTCCCATGCAGTGTGAGATGTCAATGGTAAAAGTAGAAGATGAATATATAATTTATCAAATCCAAGATAGGATTGTGCAAGGTGGCATGCTTGAGAGCTTTGTGTGAGTGTACTATTAATCTAGATTCACATCCTCAAATAGCTACCCTAAGAGCAAAAGTGTGGATAGAGCTTGTCAATAAAGCTACTTGACATATTATGAAAGATTTAGGGATGCACTGAGAGAATTCATATGATGGATGGTCAAAGCATGGGGTGACTCACATATTATGCAATACATGATAATCCTCCTTATATTGAAATTTGGTGCATTATCCTTATGAGTAGCATGACCTGTCTATGACGGGTTAGAGACCCACTCCGTTGGGTCTCAAGGTGAAATCTCTCTCTCTCTCTCTCTCTCTCTCTCTCTCTCTCTCTCTCTCTCTCTCTCTCTCTCTCTCTCTCTCTCTCTCTCTCTCTCTCTCTATCTATCTATCTATCTATCTATCTCGTTGTATGTGTGTGCACGCGCGTGCATGTGTGCATGCATGTGTGTGTGTGTGTGTGTGTGTGTGTGTGTGTGTGTGTGTGTGTGTGTGTGTGATAGAGAGAGAGAGAGAGATACAATGAGATAGATAGATAGATAGATAGATAGAGAGAGAGAGAGAGAGAGAGAGAGAGAGAGAGAGAGAGACACACACACACACACACACACACACAGAGTGCACATGCATGTACACTCACATACACACATCTCTCTCTCTCTCTATATATATATATATAAATATATATATATATTTTTTATATTTATATATATATATATATATATATATATTATATATATATATATATAGAGAGAGAGAGAGAGAGAGATTTATATACAAATATATTCATATAGGCACACACATTGTCTACATGTAAATGAAACACACACACAAGCACTCAAATGTATGAATTTTAACTCTCTTGTGCTACCCCCCACTTGTGCGTGTGTGTGTGGGGGGGGGTGTGACAAAAAAAAATGTGTGTGTGTGTGTGTGTGTGCATACTTAGAATTCGCAAAAAGTGTATGCACACACACACACACACACACCTCTTTGTCTCTCTCTCTCTCTCTCCTCTTCCGATAGTCAAATGGGGTCATCAAAAAACTTCCCAAACTATGGTGATTCATCTTGAGATCATTGTTTGTCTCTCCATTGTCTGTCACTCCATCTTCAGTAAAAGGAACCCTCTCTTTATGTGTATAATCCATCCTTTCCCATCATGTTTTAAGTGATGTGTTTGCACTTAAAAACTTGTCTATCCATTTCAACTTTGACAAAATAGTTCAAGAGCACACGTAGTGACTTGCTATATGATGTCATTGTACATTTGTTCTTTGAGGGTCAAAAATGGCTTCATTAAACTTCTCTACGGAACCTCGCAATGTAAGGATGTAAACCACATGCAACATGCAATGCAATAAAATGTGCTCAGATGTCTCAACTTTGGATACAGGCAGGCATAAACCATCAAAATCAAGGCTATTTAGTATTTGATATATGACCTATGACATGAAAATATAGAGGATAGGGGGTAGAATCTACAATCCCCTTATTGAAACTCAAGATACTTGTTGGCCATCACCTTGTTGAAGATGCAAGACATGGAAACAGAAAGGAAAAGCAAGACTAGGAAAGCATAATGGAAATGAAATAATGCGAGAAAGAAATATACAATTAAGCAAAGTACTTACATGATCAAGAAAGGCATGAGGCTTGATGAAAATGACAATGAAAGTACAATGCCTTTATAGGATAGGCACACACACTCTAAGTGTCAAATGTATATGGGATAAGTCCCATAGTGACACATGACACTCTAGGATATAAAGTAGTATAGTACTACTCTAGAACACACTAAAAGTCACTCAAATCGACTCCATTTCCTAACACCCCCCCATGGAGAAAAGGTGAGGGACTACTGGAATGGAACCAAGAACAGAGCATGACAATGATGGTCATCAAAACTGTGTATGCCAGTAGACATGGCTCCCACACAATCTTAGAGGCAAGTGAGCATGGCTCAGAGGCTAGTGAGAGCATAACATAGAAATCTCATCTAGCATGGCTCAGAGGCTCATCATGCATGGCAGCATGATCAAATCAGAGGTCTAGGAGACCAATGCACCAACAAATAGACCTATCAAACCCAAAAACACATGGCTCCCACAGTACATCCCCACCTAACTCTAAAGACTAATGAGGAACATGGAGCCACACATCAAAAATATAAAAGAAATACATCATTTTAGGAGGACTATCCTGTTAGATATCAATGCTCCACTCTCGTGTAACTACGTGGGAACTAGCTAACTCTACTCGTAAGCCCCCCATATGAGGAGAAGGCATTTGAGTAGCTCAGTTATCCAGTAGGTCCTGGTTTGGACACCAGATGGGGGCCATGTGTGGCCTGATGGCTGGACAGGGTTGGCACACTGCCAACTAGGCTACATGCAAGTGCAGGAAGGCATCCCATGACTGACTGCATTGAGGGTAGATGGAGCATTTCTCGAGGCAACCCACTCTCGGGTTGCGGGGCCCGTTTGGAGCCTCAGATGATCCCGGATGGCGAACGGCATCTGTAGGTCAGTTGCTCTATTTTGCGCACCAGTTCTATCGTGTGGTCAGTGGCCTATTTCGGGACCCCCAGTCGACCGTTTTGGGTGGACAGGGTCGGTCACCCAATTGGGTCTAACCAACTACTAGTGGTGGCTATATAAGAGCAATCCTGTGAAGCCCATTTTATCACTGGCTACAGCAACCCTGATTCCTTAGCATCCAGCCTCCGTCCTCTACTGTTTCCAGCATGCCATCGAAGCTTCTCTCACAGGAGCACACGGCTGGGAGGCAGCACCATCTATTGTATTAGTTCTACAGTAATCAAATTTTTGATTCTCCATACTATCTACTTTTCTCTCTTGCGTACGAGATCCTGTTATCTATTGAGCACAGACGTTGTATTGTTTTCTTACATATCCAAGGCAGAGGACCTTTATTGACTCAACACACATGATTTATTGCATTCATTTTCGGGAAACACCCCCAGGGCAGAGTACCCAAATATATTATGCTTTAGAAAGCAAAATCATGATCTCCATCATCCTCTAGATGCAGGAGACAGACTGTAAGAGCATGATCCTGTGTCGGTGGGTCATCTTCATCTGCATTATCACTAGGGGCAGATGCCACCCAACTGGCATGATCCTTCGATTGTTGTTGAGCAAGCTTCTGGTAACACCTGTCCTCCGTATGATTGAGCTTGTTGCAGTAAGTGCACTTGAATGGCTTGAATGTCTTTCCTCGTGCTGGTGGAGTCGATGGCCTAGGTCTCCATTTGCTGGTGGAGGCAAGTGCCTATGTAGTATCCGCTGAATAGGATGGAGATTCTTTGTTGCGGCGATCCTTTTCAAGCAAAAGAGACACCATATCTTCGAATGTAATCAATGCAATGCGAAGTACTTCAAGGGCATTCTCAAAGTGAGAAATCCCTTCCATACTTGTCATCAGGACAGCCATTTTGTCCTCGTCATCCGGGAAACACTTCAAATTGGAGAGTTGTTGAACTAAAGATTGAATTTTTGCTATATGTGCACTCAAAGTATCAGACTCTTCCATTTTCAGCTTACAAAATTGCATTTTCAAAAATACCTTGAAGTTGGTGATCTTGTTACCAAATATATTCTCAAGGCATGCCCAAATCTCCTTTGCCTTGGACTTGAAGTCGATGTGATGAATCAATAAATCATCTAGGCAAAGCTCGATGATTGCGATGGCCCTCAAATTGTGTTGCTTCTAAATCTTTTGTGTTTGAAGCTCTGTTGATGCCTCAAGTGCTTCATCATCTTCGATGGCATCCCAAACATTCTCCTTCATGAGAAGGAGTTGCACTTTTGTTTGCCATGTGGGAAATCCGTCCTCCTTGAATTTGTCCACAAGGAGAGAGTTGGTGGAAAGCGAACTGATAAAGCTGGCAACTAGGAGAAAGAAGAGTGATGGATAGAATGAATGGCACAAATGAGCTGAGGGATAAATGGAGGGCTGAGGAAAAAATGGGAGAAATGGCAAGCACAATGGAGATGTAGGAGAGGAAGAAATGGCAGGCAGAATATGGGCACCAACTTGTGGGCAACAGCTCCAAGAGAATGTCAGGCAGAAGGAGCAAATGGCGAGCTGGGACAGAGGTCAACGATGAAGAGGATGGACAGCACGTTGAGTTGGCTGCATCATGCTTGGGCTATCAAATCATTGAGCTCCAAAACAAAATTCGCACATAGAAACAGATTTCGTCACTTCTTACAAGGGCTGTAACTTTTCATAGAGAACTCAGATTGCAATGATGTAAAAACAAAATTTGTAGTACTCAAGGTTCTCTACAACTTTGCTGAAGACACAAAGCTGTGATTCTAGCTCTAGATCTAGATAGAAGCATCACATCGTCCGCATGTCACAAAAAGATGTAGTTGAAGGAAGGAGAAGAGAGGTGGCATATCATGGCATGGAGGAGAGCTCTATATGGAATTGGAGAAGCCATTCCTCCAAGGGGAATGAGGGAGAGAGGCTTCAATGTCCTCAATCTCTTACCTCAACCTCTTGGAAGATAGTCTAGCTCTGATACCATATGAAGATGCAAGACATGGAATGGAATGGAAAGGAAAAGCAAGACTAGGAAAGCATAATGGAAATGAAATAATGCGAGAAATAAATATACAACTAAGCAAAGTACTTGCATGATCAAGAAAGGCATGAGGCTTGATGAAAATGACAATGAAAGTACAATGCCGTTATAGGATAGGCTCACACACTCTAAGTGTCAAATGTATATGGGATAAGTCCCATAGTGACACATGGAAATCTAAGATATAAAGTAGTATAGTACTACTCTAGAACACACTAAAAGTCACTCAAATTGACTTCATTTCCTAACACTTGTCACACTCTTATAGCATAGCTTCTCATTCCCCTTATGGTCAGCATTTTGCTAGAGGCCAGGATTTATAGAAGATTTGGGTTCAACTTCAATTATATTGAGTGAATGTTTTGCAAAATTTTGCTCATCCCCCTCTCTTCTTGATGTCGTTCAAACCAATTAGGCCTCTCAATTCCACTTAGCCACCATAAACCTAAAATTCATTAGCTGACCAATGAATTGAGTCTGACATAGCATTGGGACTCCCATGCTTATACTCTTGATAACTGAGTCCTAACTACAATGAGTTAAAAGGCCCTATTGCAGGATGAGACATCACCTAGAGTAGAAGTGCCTAGGTAGCTTACCACAACTTCCCGCCCTTTCTTTTGGACAAAGATATCTTCAAATACAATGGCAATTGGTGCATTCATAATCCAAAGAAATCGACTGAGTCCCCCTACAATTTCTAGAATCTGGGATTCCCCAACATTGCAAGGCTTCCAAAAGAAACGTATAACATAGAAGATACAGCCTGGATATCAAACCATTCTGAGAAATCTACCTCGCTCGATAAGCTTGTTGGATTATATCCAACTCATTTCCCAAAAGGGAGGTAAGAAGCTATAATTTATTTGCCTAGGTAATCAAGGTGGGATGAATATTTTCAATAAATTTAAGGGTGCGGAGCACAAATTCAAGAACGTGGTACACAATCTTCAATCAATGGGAACACTTGGAGTAGAATTCATCCATAGAATCCCTTAAACTATCATTTTAGACATATGTAGAGAACCTAGATGTGGGAAGTTATGACTTGATTCAAGGATACGATGGGCAAGGAGCTCCCAAGACCTATGAGTGGAAGGGTTGTAAGGAGTGAAACTACCCTATGAGTGCATAGCATTTGGATAAGACAATGTGGCACCCAAAAAATGGGAAATAAAAAATACACTAACCTAGGTTATATCTAATCCTTTGGTTTACCTACTACAACCATGATGACATTCTAAAAATCATCATTCAGAAATACTAAGATGATTCATAGGTACTCTGGGCCATACAACCAAGTGACATTTTAAGTAATTTTCTTAAAAATCATCATTCAGAAATACTAAGACGATTCATAGGTACTCTGGGCCATACAACCAATTGACATTTTAAGTAATTTCCTTAAAAAATACTAAGATGGATCATATAAACCTTTGCTCCATACAATATCATCCATAGAATGAGAGCAATAGCTTATCAATAAGAGCTAACCCCTACTTCTAGGATGCATGATGTATTCCATGTATTACTCCTCAAACCACATGTCGATCAAGCTAAACATGTACTCGTTGAGTTTGCCACCTCTGGACAAAGAAGTCTGCATTGTAAATATTCCCAAGCGCATCTTGAGATTTTGGGATCGTGTCCTCTAGAACCAAATTTACCTAGAATATATGATCACTTGGAAAGTTTTCAAAAGTTAAAAGATTTTGGCAACTCAAGCCTATTTATTCAAGAATGTCCTTATCTTATGTTTGATTTAGTTCCATAATAATGATTGGACTACCTTGGAAGAAATTTTTCTTTTTAAGTTAAAATGGGTTTGATGAAGAGGGGGTTGACCATCTCCATGGTAAGTTAACCCCCTGGGGGGTCCACTAGGGTTTATCATATGGTACCACATGAGTGTAAGGGAGGGGGGTTATATAAGAGAAGGAAGGTACATTTTATAAGGGAAGGTCTCGTAAATAGGGGGTAGATAAGGGGAATTTTCATATATTTATTGCACGCAGGTGACGTCTCCTTATTACTACTAGTGAATCCCCTATGGTTAACCCATGCTTGTCTAGCTATTAGGTAGTGGATGTCCAAGGATGATGTAGGTATGGTTGTACTTTCAAAACCCCACTTTGCTCTAGGGATGAATTTCACACAATGCCATTACATTAACCCATACACTTCAACATATATTAATTGAAAGGCCTTAGTAGTGAATGCCTATAAAAGGTTCTTTTACAAAAAAATTTGCACCCCCATATTTGGTTTGTAAACCCATACATCACATTTTCTCCAAGGATATAAAGGACTTGCTCTTCCTCAGATTCCTAGAGAGGTTGAACTATTGATTTTTGAAAGTCCAGGATTTATGGAAACTTTGGGTTCAACTTCAATTCTATTAAGTGAGTGTCTTGTGGAGTTTTGACCTTGATCTTGTTCGAACCAATTCCACCTCTCAATTACACTTAGCCACCACCATAAACCTACAATTCATTAGTTGACCAACTAGCTGAGGCCAACATAGCGTCAAGACTCCAATGCTTATATTTTAGAGAATTGAGTTCTAGCCACAATGAGTCATAAAAAGGATCCCATTGTAGGAGGAGACATCATATAGAGTTGAAGTGCCTAGCTCACCTCAATTTCTTGGCCTTTGTTTTGGACAAATAAATCTTTGACTACAGTGGCAGTTGGTGCATTCATCATCCAAAAGATATGGCTGAGTCCCTCTGTAATTTCTAGAATTGGGATTCCCCAACATTGCGAGGCTTCCATAAGAAATGTATAACATAGAAGATGCAGGTTGGATATCCAACCATTCTGAGAAATCTGCCTCGCTCAATAAGCTTGTTGGATTATATCCATCCCATTGCCCTAAAGGGAGGCAAGAAGCTATAATTGCTTTACCTAGGTAATCAAGGCGGGATGAAGATTTGTAATAAATTCAAGGGTGTGCAGCACAAATTCAAGAAGGTGGTACATATTCTCCAATTAATGGGAACACTTGGAGTAGAATTCATACATGGAATCCCTTAAACTATCATTTCAAACATATTGGCACCAACTTGGATGTAGGTAGTTACGACTTGATTCAAGGATATGATGGGCAAGGCACTCCCTAGACCTATAGGTGGAAGGGTTGCAAGGAGTGGACCTACCCTATGAGTGCCTAGCATTGGGATAAGGTAATGTGGCACCCACACAATGGGGAATAAAAATTACACTAACCTAGGTTATATCTAACCCTTTGGTTTATCTACGACAACCATGATGACATTCTAAAATCATCATTTAGAAATACTAAGATGATTCATAGGTACTATGAGCCATACAACCAAGTGACATTTCAAGTAATTTCCTTAAAAAATACTAAGATGGATCATAGATACCATGGTCCATACAATATCATCCGTAGAATGAGAGAAATAGCTTATCAATCAGAGCTAACCCCTACTTCTAAGATACATGACGTATTCCATGTATCACTCCTCAAACCACATGTCGATCAAGCTAAACATGTACTCATTGAGTTGCCACCTCTGGACAATGAAGTCTGCATCATAAATATTGCCAAGTGCATCTTGAGATTTTGGGATCATGTCCTCTAGAGCCAAATTTACCTAGAATATATGATCAACTGGAAAGGTTTCAGAAGTTGAAAGCTCTTGGAAACTTGAGTCTAATGTTCAAGAATGTCCTTATCTTATGTTTGATTTAGTTCCATAACAATTATTGGATTACCTTGGAAGAAATTTTGTTCTTTAAGTAATAATGGATGTAACAAATAAGGGGTTGACCATCTCCATGGTTACGTTAACCTAGGTTAGCCAACCCTGCCCTAGCCAAGCTTGTCTAGCTATTAAGTAGTGGATGGCCAAGGATGAGGTAGGTAAGGATGTACTTTCAAAACCCACTTTGCTCCAAGTATGACATCCCACAAAATGCCATTGCAAACATATATCAATTAATTTGGAAACAAATTTACATACATGTTGTCGTATCTATCTATCTTTGGCATTCATGAGTGAAATGCTCGTATTTGGGGACCCTAGATAAGTTCTCATGGACAATTGTTGAGTACTGATGAAAACACATGCTTGGCTGAATTTTAGTGAGCTATGCATCTTGCCATGAACTTAGCATGTGTTGAATTGTTATTTTCATTGAATGTGTGGGATGACTTGATTTAAAACATAGTTACTTTAGACTTTTGCTAAGTATTCATGAATGACATAGGTTTGGGTTGGATTTTCATGAGCCATGCATCTTGCTATATGAGCTTGGCATATTCTGAATACCAAAGCCCTTAGGAGGATATTTCCCTTTGAACAATTTACAAGTAATAAATTTCCATAAGATGAAAGACAAGTAAAACGAGAGGTTTGATTAGTTTTGGAATTTTTTCATACACTTGAATGGATTTAAAAGTTCTTGTTAAAAGGATCAAATGCTTAGCTCTGTATTTTCCAGTCCCAAACACAAGTACATATATTAGAAATATGGTTTCTAAAAGGCACATATACTAAATAAATCTATTGTGGATTAGGCATGTCAAGTCTTTGTTAAAGTATGGGATGGAACCTATGATCAAAGCCCTATTGTACACATGTCAGATCAATTGCAGTCATACAAGACTAATACATGTATAAAGTAATAGTGTATTTGCATTGTACCCACACACGCGAGAGAAGGGGTGGGCAGGCTATGGTTATACACAATGTGTGGACATCTAAAAAATGGAAACATAATAAGCAACCAAACACAGATATGTGATTCACTTTCTATTGGATGGCGGGAGCTCAAATCCCATCGTCATCACATTTTTTACGAGGTATGGGCAGGGCATTAAGGTTGTGCAGCTAGCTAAATGGGCACTACCATTTTGCATAGTAGATCCATAAATGATGCACGACAAACATGTCAACCCATCGGGGATGCTAGTTGTGTGAGGGGATGGTCAGGCTTGGCCCAAAATTCATGGATCAAGCAAAGTGCTTCACAAAAGTGTGCAAAAGTGATTCATCTGACAAGGTTTCAAAGTAGGTCCTTTCTTGCATTGTCCAATAAAATACCAGTAAGAAGTATGCAAAGAGTTATTACGACCCCAAGTACTGCAGCTTATGCAATCGACCTTCTAGCCTATGTGAAAGTGCTATGCGATACGAGCCCGAACCTCTGGCCAAGCGCGACCATGCCCTTACTAGAGGTGAGCTAAGGGCAATCTCATGACCCTCGGGGTTAACTAGAAGAGTTTGTTCTTATGGTTGGGACCAAGAGCATGAAAGCCGTGGGGACTAAAACCAAAAAGCCAAGCTCCTCTTTGAGATGGGTGCCTGTTCAAATGCTAGCAACTATCTATTCACAATTCAGGCAATCTCCTCTCTATTTAGCGACAATGCCTCAACGCAGAATTAAGATGCGCTCCCACAGGCATGCCATCCAAAGCTACCTCTTAGCTCATCGGCTTCTCCCTGGCGGACTGCCAGATGACCTCACCACCCTTTGCTTTGTAAGACTTTTCTCTCTTCACTGTGTCTGTAAACACTGGAGACACGCCAATCCAATGCTACAACATTTGAGAGCACAACTGGATTTATCAAAATCATGGGTCTACTTCAAAATAAGGAATCCAGACGTGGACGGCACTAGTTGGATGACATTTGATATTGCACGATGGAAACGGTGCCCGGTTCCTCCAATTCCCATGCCTAAGTGATATTTTGTAGCGGAAGTTTTTGCAAGAGTCTCTGGTGTGTTAAATGGCCATCTCGTGGTAGCTAGAGGCCGGGCTGGATTCTTTGGACCTACGTTACGAGACGTTTTTGCTTACTCCCCTTTGGCTAACAAATGGACCAGGAGGAAAAGTATGATACACACACGGAGCAGTCCAGTTTGGCATTCCTTGGTCCATTCAAAGGACACTAGCAATTTGTATAATGGGCAGGCTATGTTTGCATAGAACAAGATGAATCTCCTATAATAGCCCGTGTGGCCAATAAATCATTGGACTCCCTTACCTAAAGAAAAATGGAAAAATTAGAGTATGCGTGGATTTGAAAAAGGTTAATGCTACCGCGAGGCGTGACCACTACCCCTTGCCATTCACAAAACATGTTCTAGAAAGAGTAGCCGGAAAGGAAGCGTATAGCTTCCTAGATGGATTTTCAAGTTACAACCAAGTGTCGATCGCCTCGCAAGATCAACATAAGACCACCTTCGCAAACTGAATGGGGTGTGTATGTAGCCAAGGTGATGATATTTGGATTAATCAATGCCCTTGCTACCTTCCAACGGAGGATGATCACGGTATTCAAAGAGTATCTAAGAGACTTTGTGGAAGTCTTCTTGGACGTGCATGAACTCGAAGTGGGATGACCATCTGAAGTACCTCAGGCTCATCCTCGAGAAATTCCGCTTATACCGCATATCCCTCAATCCTCTTAAGTGCCAATTTTGGGTCAAACATGGTGTCATCCTAGGCCACATAGTGTCCCAGAATGGAATCACAATGGGTGATACCCAGTCCGTATGTTCAATCTCATAGATGAATCTTACATCTATGAGTTTTTGGATTTCTTCCCTCACTATGAGTGCGTATTTAGAATTCATAGGGTAGGGGCATTGACATACCACCCTGGCATCGTTTAGCATGGGAATTGTGTGCTGCACTACTGCGGTAGGCACCCCTTTCATGTCGGTGTACTTTCAAGCCATGCAATCCTTGCACTCTTGTAGGAGAGCTATCAAGGCATTCTCCTCATTGGGGAGTGGAGGCAAAGAAGACAAAGACAATGAGCCTTTAGAACCACAACAACAAAAATCATTCACTAAGTGGTGAAGCAGCTTTTGGATGACAGGGACACTTTAGTCATTGAGGATGCACCATCTGATCTCTGCCATGCAATTAGAGGAACAATGAAGGTTCCAAGCTCACTTAGTCAATTATGTAGTTATGATTGAAGTCTTAAAGGTGGATGAGCACACACATTTTGTAGAAGTGCAAGGCAGCTTGAATGGGATGGAAGCTACTGAGAGAGAGATTCTGGATGATGCCATTGGTGTCTAGAGCACATGATAGAAGAGCAAGGATACATATCAAAAATCCCCTCAGCCCTAGTCATCCCTAGTCAATTAGGAATATCCTCAGAGTCCACCTCCAAGCCCCAAGATCCCCCCTCCACCACACAGTCTTGGTACCCTGCTGGTCGTTAGCTTTGTCTCACATATAGTCAGTTGTAAACTTTTGCAGCTTAATATGAACTCTATGATCTTGCAAAAGGGGAGGTTGTGGTGAATGGATATGTGTTCATAGAGAAAACATATTGATTTAAGGAGGAGGTTTCCTCTCTCCAAATACTTTGGAAATCCTATCGACCAAACACATACATAAAAAATAGACTTACAAATCCTCAATTTTGAAGGGAGACAAAGTGGAGGCAAAGAAGACAAAGACAATGAGCCTTTAGAACCACAACAACAAAAATCATTCCCTAAGTGGGTGAAGCAGCTTTTGGATGATAGGGACACTTTAGTCATTGAGGATGTTAGAAGTTAATACTCGTAATTTGATGAAAGTCATAATATGTCTCTGGTAACTATTTCAAGTTTGCAAGTGTGCTAGAAGTTACTATTCGTAAAAATCCTCAAATATGTTTTTTGTGCCTAAGCAAGCATTAATAACTCTTCCTAATAATTGTATTTGTCTTTCAATTGAACCTGATGATGTATTTAAGGGATGACAAGCTAAACTAAAGATTTGGCATTCACCTACTATGTGATTAGATTAGTCTAGACAAGGTTAAGCAAAATTCCAAGGACTTAATTACTTATACTAAATGTGGATACCCCAATTTTTAACTCTATTATATACACATAACTCTTCTAATGAGAAAGTGAGAATCCCTTGAGTGTGCTCTTGCTTCCTTTTTCCCAAGTTACCTTGCCCTCTTTCCTCTTTTTGTGCATGCTATTTCTTATCTATTAGATTTTGAGAGGCCTACATGCCTTTTTTCCCTTTCCTTTCTTGTATATGTGTTAGGAGCAATGAGATAGCAGACCAACTATGTCAAGAGTGAAACATGTAAAAATACACAATACAAAAGCACAAAAGATAGAGAGAGAGAGAGAGAGAGAGAGATGTGGTTCACCCGATGTGAGCTACATCCATGGACGAAACATCCAGTCCTTCATTTTTCTTATCCAATAAGAAGAAGAATACAAGCAATATATCCATTGTTATGACACTATGTAATCCACATCCTTATACATTTTAGCCATGATGACACTAGTAGCGAGGGCATTTTCCCACCTACACCCCTCCTTCATAGAGTGGGTACAAACACACCTAGGTCTAAGTGTAGATGAAAAACAATATCTCTAAAAGGTGAGGCTTCATATATAACATTGTCCCACCTGGAGAATGATGATAGTAACTCCACTGTTACTACACTAATTGGATTGCTTCGCATCTGGCAAATATCTCATATTGCTTGCCACTCTTGAAGACCAACTAAAATTGAGGAAGAGCTCAATTTCTCTCTAGTTACCACCTTTGTTAACATGTCTGCAAGATTTTGGCTAGTGTCTATCTCATCCAACTTCAACTAACCATATTTCAAAATGATTGGATGAAATGACACCTAATCTTTTTTTTTTCTTCTTGAATGGAAGGAATTCAAATTGCATAGCTTCCATCCCATTCAAGCTACCTTGCACTTTTACAAAATGTGTGTGCTCATCCACCTTTAAGACTTCAATCATAACTACATAATTGACTAAGTGAGCTTGGAACCTTCATTGTTCCTCTAATTGAATGGTAGCCAACCATTTGGTGCAAACTTGGAACACTTACCAGAGACATATTATGACTTTCATCAAATTAAATCATCATGAAGATAGATAACAAATAGCAACAATTACTTTTTCCATAGAAAAATGATATTACAACACATTAGAGCACTAATAGAACATCATGAAATAATGTAAAAAAAGTTTAAGAGAAGACCAACATAAGAAAATATTGAATATTGCATATCCCTTTATCTAAATCACATTCTTTATCTAAATCACATTCATAAAGCTTGAATAATGATATGAAAGGTCACCAACATATTCATATGTCCATCCATAAACTTCAGATTTATAGAAATGGCACCAAAGATGTGTGGTGTTGATGCTGACTCACGTCTCATGGGGATCTTGAAGGAATGGCGATGGACCCTCCACTCCAAGCGGCTCTCAGATTGTTGCAATGTGTTTCCATGAGAGAAAGAGGGAAAGGGGAGATGGGAGAAGAGAGGGAGAAGGTGAGAAAAAGAGGAGAATGAAGGGGGATGCAGTGGAAAACAGAAAGGCACTACAAAGGAAACAAGAAAACACCCAAAACATAATGATATGAAAGGTCATCAACATATTCATATGTCCATCCATAAACTTCAGATTTTGGTACTCCAAGTTTTGCTAATACTAGGATACTTCTATACTTTCTTAAGACTATCATAGGATTGTGTACAAGGTTAATAAATCTTGGCACACTCAATGGGAATATTTACCAAAATATTGAGCTAAAACCCACCAACAAAAAAAATAATCATAGCAATGACTCAATTTAATCTACAACTCACTTAGAAAGCATTTCATTGACTATTGTTAACATCCACAAAGTACAATCGCCAAATGCAGGGTAATTAGTGATTAGATCTAATCAAGCCGCATGATCTACTCCAACAGACAAGCTCAGGGAGTTTGATCCCCAAATACCCAAAGTCCAAGGATTCCAAGCATAGGTTGTATGTTCCAACTAACACCCAAGACCAAAGATTGTAGGCAACGTGCACATTTTAGGTATACATCCACGGAAATAGCCACGCCAAATGAAAATAGCCATGAAAGGAGACCAGCTCAAACTCTAGGGGAGACCCAGCTCAAACTCAGGGAGTTTGATCCCCAAATATCTTGAAGCAAAGGCATTCAGGCAATGTGCAGGGTTGCCGTTGAGTGTCTCACAGGAGTTAAGCCTCGTCACTCCAGGTTTTGGGCCTCATGCATGGGGTTTGAACCACAAATGGTTTAAGGCGTGAGGGCACTTAGGGAGTTTGAGCTCCAAATCACCTAAGCCTAGGAGGCGCGAGGCTAACACAAGCACTATTTGGGAACTGGTTAGGACCACCTCCTAATGCCAGGTTTGTCCCAAGCACTTTAATATGGTTGACACAAGTGCTATTTTTGCCAGTAGGGAGAGATGGAAAGAATAGTAATATGCCTTGGCACCCTATGGGCCCAAGAGCCTTTGGTTGTAAGAGAAGAAGAGTGCTAAAAAGCAAAAGGGTTGGCCCTCCATTCAAAAGGTGACTTGTATAAAAGGCCAAAGTGTTGACTTTGGTCTTCATTGTTGTTTGCACAAGTTTGAATACAAGCTCCATCTTCTCTTCCAAGAGAGTGTTTTGGGTGTTCTCTTATTTCCATCGTAGTGCCCTTGTGTTTTCCACTCCATCCCCCTTCACTCTCCTCTTCCCTTCTCCTTCTCCCTCCCTTCTCCCCTCTCTTCTCCCCTCTTCCCCTTCCCCCTTTATCACGTGGAGACACATTACAACAATTTGGAGGCCGCTTGAGTGACACTTGTGGATGACTCGTGCCTTGCATTGCTCCCAAAAGAAGTAGCTTGGAGTGGAGGCTCCGTCGGCATCTCTTGAACATCACGTGAGTCACCGTCGAGACCCACACATTTTTGGCACCGCTGTCGGGGAGAAAGGGTATGCATTTGCATTTCCACTGGTTTCCCTTTGATATCTATCCATTGCACAAGTCTTCAGGCCTAACTTGGAGCTCGTTAGTGGAGTTGTAGGAGAAAAGAGAGGGAGGAAGTGAGAGTAAGGATGGAAAAGTAGGAAAACTATTTTTCTTGTTGGAAAGTCATTTGGGAGAATTTGAAGCTTGTTTTTAATGTTTTTTAGTGTTTTAAGTTGATAGGAACGAGTGTTGTGATTGCTAAGGAGTGTGTGAGGTCCAAACCCATCAAAAAACAACCAAAATGTTGATTTGTGCCAAAGTTCTTTTGTGTTCTAGAACTCACCTCTCATGAAAATTTACATTTTTGCTTGCAAAAAGTGTTTTTTCTTCAAGTTTTTTTCATTGTGTAGGTGGACTAGGTAGTGTAACACCCCCCTAGCATAACAAATCCAGGACAGAAAATCAAATCCAACTAAAAATCCACAAAAATCAATCGATGACACTGTGTTTTTTAATCCCGCCAAGTCGGTGCCATAGAGTTATCCCATCAACCAAATATCCCACTGGTCGGTGTGTTAGCCATATCCTGTCGACCCTATTGACTTAGTGCCATAAAGCTATCCCACCTACCTAACTTCCAACCATGGCCTAACCCGTCGCCTCAATTAAATGCATGTCAGAGTTGCTTCCCATCGACTTGATAGTCGTTGACCCGATGCTAGAGAGCTATCTCGTAGATACTTGCTATTCTGCTACTTCGCCACCGGTGCGGTGAACCCACCCCCACACCCATGGTCATATTTGTATCCATCCGCTCATCATGTTACGCCCATCACGCTGCATGTCACTATTTTCATTCCATCGATCATTGCATTTTCTTATTCTATCGATCGTCGCTATTTTTATCCCATCGCCCGGTGTTATATGCTTACTCTGTTGCCCGATGTTATATTCTTACTCCGTTGCCCGCCGCGATACGCTTATGCCACTGCCTGCCGCTGTACCCATATCCCATCGACTAAATATCCCATCGATCAATGCGATACCCTATCCCTCCGACCACTGCTATAGAGCTATCCCGCCGAATGTCACAATACCTCTAGGGTAGCCAAAGAATTTAAAAAATCCTAGAACCTCAGTTTAGCTTGAGGGTGCTCAGCTAGAGGCCTCCCACATGCACATGAGGTCTAGAAGAATTCTGCCAAAGGATCCCATACCGGAAGAGAGTGCTTCAAGCTATGCTCAGCCCACCCTCCGTCCTAGTTGGGAATCCGGAAGCTCAATCCCTAGCCTTCACTCGTTAGTATGTGCCTGACCAGAAACTCTATCTAGCTCCAACAAAACAGAGAGTTTGGACGAAGTGATGTAAGACCCCTCGAGTCCAAGGGCATCGGAAGCTCCATTCACAAGTGTAGCCTCTCCCAACTCGCTTGCACCTTTGGTTGCATCTAGACTTAGAGGTACATTCTCCAACATGTTTGGCCGCTTAGGCCAAACAGAGTCGGCAGACATGAACAACCCCTTCGCCGGCATGTTTGCAGGGAGGGAAGGTTAGCAACATCCTGCTTTCAAACAACAAATTAGGACAGAAACCACCTTCGCCGATCCAGGATCCTCCGCCTATGCCAAACCTTACCAGTGGGAAAACATGGATGATGAAGATCCATGGATGAGGGAATTCCAAAGGCAAGACCCCAGCCGAGGGGATACTAGGAACTTCCAAGGTGGAGCGCCTTATGAACCTCCAACAGTCCAAGTACTACCAACCTTCGCCAACTATGGGGCACCACAATTTCCACCCTACCGCCCATTGCATGGAACTAACGTTCCCATGCCCTAAGACCCACCCCCTCCAAGAGTACGTCCCTTCACATCCATACTAGTTGCACCAATGAATGCATGCCTTGGCACATCCGTTCCAATGCTAGTACTAGCAACTACATGGATACCACCACCTGGGCTAGGCTTAAGGCCAGCCCTACGCCCCGTCAGGCCCACAGTAACACCACCTCCGCTAGCTGCTCAAACAGTGTTAACTGATGAGGCGATGAGTATCTTGGTGAACGCCCTAGGAAGAGGGCCCACACCACCTCCACCCCCCGAGTGTTCCCCGCAGGGATTGCACATCCCTCGAGGAGCTGACCCATAGCCATCTCCAAGCTAATGACCAAGTTCCTTGGAGAAGAAGACCCAGTCTCCCACGTGGAACAGTTTGAACAGATTTGCGAAGCTTTTGGCACTCCCAGAGACCTAGAGATGGCCAATGCCTTTGGTCTCAACCTAGATGGCAAAGCAGGCAAATGGTATAGAACTCTCACCCGAGAAGAGAAGATAAACTAGGAGACATTGAGAAAGGCCTTTATTGTGGGGTTCGCCCCCAGTGGCCATAAATGGAGCCCAATCAACCAATTGTATCGTGTAAAGATGAACAATAAGGAATCCCTAAGGGATTACATTGCCAAGATCAAGCACCTCAATGCCCACTGTGAACCGTACGAGCGGATGAGTGAGAATGACTATTGTCACGCTTCTTTATCGGATTGGTAGACCCGAAGCTGCATGACCACCTCATGGTGATGAATCCTACCTCCTTTGATTTATGCAGCAAGGTGGCCATCTGCATATGTGACAACATGATGGACAAGGCGAATTTGGAAAAAGCCCCAGACTCACAGCATCCTCAAAAATCTGCACATTGACAACCCCCAAGCTTGCAACTTCAATTGGGCACCTAAGACCTTCTCTAACGGCCTTACATTGCGCACAACATGCTATGAGGCATTCCAACTGATGGAATGTTGCATTTACTGGTTTACTACAAAGACATGACTCCCAAAATACCGTGATTCCACTAAAGACATGATTTGAAGCTGCACATATACCATTCTCTCTATCACATAAGTAGATCTTGCAAGAATGAGCACATGTTGCCCCATGCATACCAAACGAAGGGGACATAACATGATTGATGGCCTCTTTGAAGTATATCATTTGTATGTGTTGAATACAGCAATAAGTATTCATGTCCAACTTCCGCACAAAATATGGTTTGTTCTTCTCGAAACTACATTACCCTGTAATCACATCAAGATGCATTGATTTGAACCTCAAGAAGAACTCTGTCTGCAAATAAAAGCAGATGTTCACTTCTTCAAACAACATAGAAAGCTTATAAAAGCACATAGAAAAATATAGAAGCATAAAAAAGAAAATAAAAGCACATCAAAAGCATAGCATAAAATCACTTCTAAGAAAATTTGAGAAGTACAAAATCACAAAAGCACAACAATAAAATGCATTCAAGTACTGGAAAAGCACTACGCACAATACAAAAGCACCAAAAAGAATGACATAAATGCACATTCAAGAACAAGAAAAGCACAAAGCACATAAAAGCACACCACAAAAGCACATAAAAGAATATAAAAGCACACAAAGGCACAACCAAGAATAGAAAAGCACAAAGCACATGAAAGCACAAAAAAGCACAACCAAGAATATAAAAGCACACAAAATCACATGAAAGCACAAAAAAGCATATAAAAGCACATAAAAGCACACCACAAAAGCAATGAAAGCACAAAAAAGCACAACCAAGAATATAAAAGCACACAAAAGCACAAAAAAGAATATAAAAGCACACAAAGAATATCAAAGCGCATGAGAGCACAAAAAAGCATATAAAAGCACACAGAGAATATAAAAGCACAGCAGGAAAAAGCATATAAAAGCACATAAAAGCATACCACAAAAGCACATTAAAGCACATGAAAGCACAACCGAGAATATAAAAGCACACAAAAGCACATGAAAGCACAAAAAAACATATAAAAGCACACAAAGAATATAAAAGCACACAAAAGCACACAAAAGCACATGAAAGCACAAAAAAGCATATAAAAGCACACCACAAAAGCACATGAAAGCACAAAAAATCACAACCAAAAATATAAAAGCACACAAAAGCAGATGAAACCACAGAAAAGCATATAAAAGCACACAAAGAATGTAAAAGCACACAAAAGCACATGAAAGCACAAAAAAGCATATAAAAGCACATAAAAACATATAAAAGCACACAAAAGCACATGAAAGCACAAAAAAGCACAACCAAGAATATAAAAGCACACAAAATCACACCACAAAAGCACATGAAAGCACAAAAAAGCACAACCAAGAATATAAAAGCACACAAAAGCACACCACAAAAGCCGATGAAAGCACAAAAAAGCATATAAAAGCACACAGAGAATATAAAAGCACACAAAAGCACATGAAAGCACAAAAAAGCACAACCAAGAATATAAAAGCACACAAAAGCACATGAAAGCACTTGAAAGCACACAAAAGCACATGAAAGCACAAAAAAGCATGTAAAAGCACACAGAATATAAAAGCACATAAAAGCACATGAAAGCACAAAAAAGCATATAAAAGCACATAAAAGCACACCACAAAAGCACATGAAAGCATAAAAAAGCACAACCAAGAATATAAAAGCACACAAAAGCACAAGAAAGCGCAAAAAAGCATATAAAAGCACACAAAAGCACAAAAAAGCATATAAAAGCACACCACAAAAGCACATGAAAGAACATGAAAGCACAAAAAAGCACATGAAAGAACATGGAAGCACATGAAAGCACAAAAAGGCACAACCAAGAATATAAAAGCTCACAAAAGCACATGAAGCACAAATAAATACACAAAAAAGCATATAAAATCACATAAAGCACACCACAAAAGCACATTAAAGCACATGAAAGCACAACCAAGAATATAAAAACTCACAAAAGCACATGAAAGCACAAAGAAGTACATAAAAACATATAAAAGCACACCACATAAGCACATGAAAGCATATGAAAGTACATAAAAGCACACAACATAAGCATATGAAAGCATATGAATTAGAAAAGCATAAAGCACATAAAAGAACACCACAAAAGCACATGAAAGCACATGAAAGCACAAAAAAATAATAAAAAGCACAACCAAGCATATAAAAGCACACAAAAAGGATTTAAGCACAAGACAAACATGAAAATATTACCTGTGACTCTTCAAGAAAACGTGTTGGATGCTTAATGTATTATTTTCTAGCAACATGTTGGCGACATATATTCTTTTTGTTTGGAGACACTTGAGTCTTCTCTGTCCAAAATTTGACAACAAGTTCTGTGACTTCCTCATCAAAAGCATAAACTGGAAGCTGACATTTGCATAAAGCTTCTCTCCAGCTTCATTGCAGGAAAGAATTTGATGGGCATGATGAAAAGCTCTTGGATGTACATCTAAAATTCTAGAGACCTGGCCAATGAATACCTCATGGTCTCTTGGCAATGCATTTAACAAGCAAGTGAGAGTGCTTCTTTTGACAAACAATTCATCACTTGATCTGGGATTCTTTAGGATTTGCAGAGATTCTTTCAGAGTAGAAAGCAGTGTTGCGCTTGCATTCTACTCCGTTGTATACTTTGAGATGCGTGGGTCACGAAGAACTTGCTGAAGTACCTCTAAACCTTTCTTCTTTGAAGAGGGTGCTAATTTCTTTTGTATAAACAACACAATATTTTTTGTTATTGTGAAATCATCTTCCTCATCCAACTTGCATTCTTTCTTCTTCTTTGTTCCCTCTTCCTTGATGCTTCCCAAGCCCTTATAGTCTTCTTTTTTGGAGAGCAAAAGGATGATATTGTTGTGATAGATGTACCTCCCTGTCCTAGGCTCGTAGGGTTTTGGGAAGACATTGTCTCAAACAAAATGTCCTCTATCTACACATGCAAAGGTCCAAAAAGTCCACGTCCAGAGATTGCATAGCATCTTCCATACCTCTGCGAAGAAAAATCTGTAGTGATTGAAGTAGTTTTGAGATTCTTTGTGATCACGGCAGGCTATTCATTTTCCTATGGCTTAAGGCTGGGCAATCACAAAGTAGTATGCTGGGGGCAAAATTCAGCTCCAACAGACACAGGATTTGCTGCAATCTTGATCATAGTGGAATGTTAGGAAGCTCTATCAGCTACTCCTCTTGCTACTTGGATTGTTACTGCAACTCAAGCTACTCCAAACGAGAAAGAAGAAGTAGTAAGCTCGTCACAACTGGTGATTACTTTATTTGTGGCCTACGCACCAACGATTCCAAAGTCGTTTATTGGGGCATGATGGATGTTTCTTCGAATCCCTCAATCCTTGATGGTGAGTTCGAAGCAATCTACGCCGAAAGGTTTCATGTTTGTGGAATTGTTTTCGGCAGTAGGGAGACAATATGTTGGTGCAACAACATGCATGGGCAAGCATCACCTCTGAAAGCTTTGAGATTTTCTGTGATCACGGCAAGTTGTTCATTTTCCTATGGCTTAAGGTCAGACAATCACGAAGCAGTGTGCTGGGGGCAAAATAGACACACAATTTGTTTGCAATCTTGGAATGTTGCAGTCCATGCATGGCAGGAGAAACACCCCCCATGAACCCACGTTCTCAATCCTATAATGGCCTACCTAAATAGCATAGCCTGATTTAGAATATTATATTATTTGAACATATAGAACCAACTCGTGAGTTGTGTGCTATGAAAAAGTGCTCAAAGCATAATGTCCCGGGGACAGTGCTTTTTTGACACCTTCCCATGCTAAGACCCAAAAAAATATGAGAAGGAAAAAAGACTTGTTGTAGAACATAACGAGGCTTGACATGTGGTAGATGAATCCATTTGAACATTTCCATGTGTAAGTGAATAGCATGAGGTGTTGTTCACAACTAGTGGGAGAATTCCAAGGAGCTACATCGAGTCATTTGGATGACTACTAGTCTCATGTCTTCATAAGCTATAGCTTGTAACACCTAAAAATTCATAAAGTGACAAGTCTACTATCGCCTTGGGATGCATGCCCAAGATACTATTCTCTCTAACTTGAGAGATATGACCTACACAAAGTGAAAGTGATGCACAACTTAGATCAACTAGCTACAAAGAGGGTGACATAAAGTATGTTGTTTTCCTCTAAAACAAAGTAGAGATGTTTGGGTGCACAACATCAAAGATGTTGTCAATTAGTAGCACTAATATGGCTCCAATAGTTTGTCATAGATTGGAAGAGTAGCCTCAAAACAATGTGAGAAGTTTGCAAGCATCAATAGAATGCACAAAAAGGAGAGACAACATGAGTGAGAAATTCATTACTATAGTGGCATTGTTTTGGCAAGGTTCTAGCACAATAACATGAAAGTTACTTTAAACAAGAGCATATTTAGAAATTGGACAAGATGCAAATAGTTTAACTAGCACATTATACACATAGTTGACATAATGAAGGTCACTAAACCTTAAACATGGCGATTGCAATATTGTCCAATTTATTGTATTGAATTTGTTGTTAGAGTTCATATGATTGTCTTAAACCAACCTAGTGATTGCAACTATGATAGCTTAAATGATTGCAACTATGATAACTTCAATACCTTTCTCATGTGTTGTGTTTTTTTATATATTGTAATTAATGTTTCTATACTAAATTAACTCGATGGTTGAAATAAATGGCATGTGCTACTTAGTATTATAGTTTAATAAGTGACCAAAGTTTATTTTCCACTAGGCTATTTTGGGTCAAACATTGAGTTAGCTTGGTTTTATTACGATTGTCCTAAACCATCCTAGTGGTTGGAGCTTCAATATATTTTGCATATGATGCATTTTGATATAGTTTAGTGTGTTCCCAAAGTTGATTTCCCACTAGGTACTAGTTTTCCATGTTCTATGCTTTATTATAGTTTAATAAATATTCTTAGTAGCCCAATAGTTATTTGTCCATTATACTAGCTCAAGGACCAATAGGCTATCTTGAGTTAACACGATTGTCCTAAAGTAGCCCAGTGATTTCCCATGTAGTGTGTTTTGTTATAATTTAATGAATGTTCTTAGTAGTAATATATGTTGCATATTTTCTAATTATAGTTTAATAATGCCTTTGATGTCACACTAGGTTGGTTTAGGCCAAAAACACCAAGCTAGCTTGGAGTTAATGTGATTATCCTAAATGAGCCCAGCAGTTGGAATATCCTGTGAAGAAAGTGTGAGAGAGGGCGAGGAGTCTCACTTGTAGCTTGCACACAACCCCAAAAAGTTGACATCAAATCTTCGCAAGTATCATCCATAAAACCTTCAAGGAAAAATAACGTCGATTTACCTTTTAGTTTTAAATTATAGTTTTTTAAAATAAAAAGGCAGTGGCTTTGCAACCAGTGTGAGAGCATGCAAATAACTATAGAACCTTGGAGACCTTGGCAAAGCCTAATGGATCTTGCGAGTCTTCAAAGCGCTTCTTTTTTATTATTTCTTACCAAACAATCGACAATGTCTAAAGACCCATAAAACCCACAAGTTGGAGCCAAGTGCTTTCGTGCATACATGCAACCTTGTTTAAAGATATATCCACATACTATAGAGAGTGTGCATCGAAGGCGATAGCCACTTAAAAGCTTTAGTGGATGTTTCCATACACATAGAGGAGATTGATTAAACTTGGAGGCATGTGAAATTTTTTTTTAATAGTAAAAAACTATTTTTTGTATTATGTCTAACGAGACGAGATATAACCATGTCAAGTTCCCTTTACACCTGGCTCAACCACTAGTAAAAAGAAGATTAAGAAAACAAATGCAAATCATACATCAATTATAGACTGAGGGTCTATTGGTTTAACTTTTACATCCTTGATCAAAGCCTTGCTATCTTTATAGACATCCCATTTGCCTTCTTTTCTGGCTGCCTTCACCTTTGCTAGTTCTGAGCTTTTGTTCCTTAGCTGATTCTTTGTGAGTTCCTTTGCAATCCACACATGTAGACCTTTCAACTTGTTGGATTGTCCAATAACTTTAGTTCTTTTAGCCCTTGACTTGAAGATAATAATTCCCTACACTCCTTTTTTAGCTATCTCAAAGTTGACATCACCCAAATCAGAGCAGCTTGGTAAAGCTTTGCTGAGTTTTTCACAGGTCTCTTCCCAAGAGTCCTCTACTATATTCCAGTTCTCTTGTAGTCGTCCAATCTTAAGCTTCTTTGAGTTCAGCAACCTTTTAGCTTGCCCCTTTACTTCCTTGTGCAGTCGTGTAGAGTCTAAGGAGCTCTTTGCTTCTCCTTTGATCTCTCCCTTGAGCTTCTTATGCATCTCTTCAATTTGTCTAGGTACTAATTCATCATCTAAAACTGAAATGGGAGTTGGCTTATTTAGCTTCAGCTCATTCACTTTCACTCTCTCCTCTAGATCCTGAAACTTTTGCTTCAATTTATCGTTTTCCTTCTTGAGCAAGAGAATCTACTCTTGGAGAAGAAGTATGACCTCATTTTGCTAGTGTTAGGCAAAGGTGATGCTAGTTTTGTAGCATATGAAGAAAGCTTTTCTACTTTTTTGTCATTCATTGTTGTAAAAGAAAATGACAGTCTACCAGGGACCCCCCCTTCTTGCGACGCTCACAACGGCCACACGGGGTAGATTTTGCCTTTGATGTAGAAGAGAAAAATGTAGCTTATCTTTAAACAACAAGATTTTTTTTAAGTTCAAAATGATGTGAGCAAACATCGAAAAGCTATGGTGACAACTTAGCCAAAGTTTTTCCCACATTAGCAGCCCGACTCTTAAACACTTCTTCGATGGATCTCGACATCTCTCTCTCTCTCTCTCTCTCTCTCTCTCTCTCTCTCTCTCTCTCTCTCTCCCTCTCTCTCTCTCTCTCACATACACACAGACACACACACACTCACTCACTCACTCACTCACTCACTCTGTGTGTGTGTGTATTCATTCATTTACACATATGTTATTTATATTATATTAAATAAATAAATCGATATATATGTATATAATAATAATATTATTATTATTTGTATATTAAGATAATTATATATTGATATAGTTATTTATTCATTTTTTAGTCTCCTCTCTCTCTCTCTCGCTCTCTCTCTCTCTCTCTCTCTCTCTCTCTCTCTCTCTCTCTCTCTCTGGCCCGTAGTGCCCATGTGTTTGCTCACTCGCTCCGCCCTCATTGACTTTGATTAGCTCCATGTGTACCAACTGCACCCGTCGTTGTGGGCACCATTTACTCTGTGTGTGCAGGTGCCATGTGGCACACGCTTCTCTGCCACATGGTGGAGCATCCCACCCACACAATCCCGTGCTTCCATCCACCATAAATGGGAGTTACTATAGCTGCCAACAGTTGCCAGTGCACTGCGCGAGCCGTGGAGCTCTGGAGCCTCGTGCGTGACATGTGGTGCCATAACAACAATAATTAGTGTGGAGGCGTAAGGACGCAATGGAGGACATTGATGATACATTAGAGTGAAGCTTCCCTCTCTAGAAAAGGGGTAGGGGTAGATTTAGAGGAAGGGGTAGAATGAGCAAAATGGATAGAGAGAAAAGGGGATAATTGCAAGAATGGGTAGGGGAGAGAGACGGAGAGGTGTGGAGAGAGAGAGAGAGAGAGAGAGAGAGAGAGAGGGGGGGGGGGGGGAAATAGGGAGCGAGGGAGGAAGAGACAAAGAGAGAGAGAGAGAGAGAGAGAGAGAAGGCAAGCAGGAGGAGACAAGATAAGATTAGACGTATGTGCTCTTTGGACTACAGTCCTCTGATCACATCATCAGCCTCGTATGCAGATCTCGACAACCTCACATGCGTCAATGCTATGATACCCGCGCCTTTGTCCTCTGCATTACCACGTGTCCAATCCGAGCCTCCACCAAGCTTCTGCACCTCCACCCTCTGCCCCCTCTCTGGATCATGCCATGTGGCAATTTCGTGAGTTTGGCTCCTCCTCTACCTCCCTCCCTCTCTCCCCGAACCTCCCCCGAATCTCCAAATCCTTGCCATGTCACCAGGGATGGGATAAGTCTCCATATAGAATAGAATAGATAGATGTGCCATAAAAACAATAATTAGTGTGGAGGCGTAGGTCCCAATGGAGGACGTTGATGATACACTAGAGTGAAGCTTCTCTCTATGAAAAGGGGTAGGGGTAGATTTAGAGGAAGGGGTAGAATGAGCAAAATGGAGAGAGATAAAAGGGATAATTGCAAGAATGGGTAGGGGAGAGAGAGAGAGAGACAGAGAGAGAGAGAGAGGGGGGGGTGGGGGGGAGGGAGGGGGGGTGAGGGAGGGAGGGAAGGAGGGAGAGAGAGAGAGAGAGAGAGAGAGAGAGAGAGAGAGAGAGAGAGAGAGAAGGCAAGGGGGAAGAGAGAAGATAAGATTAGACGTCATATCAAAAGTGAGCACAAAGTGTGGGGAGGCCCCTTCCACTATGTCTCCTTTTTGCCCCTCTCCAAACCTAAGAATCCCCTAGCCAAATCAACCCCAACCCTCACTAACTTGGCCCAATCTTGGCTTTCATTACATGCTCAAAGGGACTGAACAATACAATGTTTTCATTACATATTCTCAGCACTGAACAATGCAAAGCTTCATTAGCAAACACCTTGCCATAGAGAGGAAATTAGAAATAGCCAAGAGCTATAATCAACCTTGTAAAAGTAGAATTTGACAGCTAAGCAGCTCGAATTTGCCTTCCATCTAAAGAAAAGGCTAGGGGCAAATTTAGAGAAAGGCATAGAATGAGCAAAAGGGAGAGAGAGGAAGGGGGAGAACAGTAAGAATGGTGGTACTTTTCATTAAGACTTCTTCATGCTTAAATAATATGGTTGAGCATTCTTGGTGAGTTTTACTTAAATATGTGCCATAACAACAATAATTAGTGTGGAGGCATGGGTCACAATGGAGGACGTTGATGATACATCATAGTGAAGCTTCCCTTTGTAGAAAAGGGGTAGGGGAAGATTTAGAGGAAGAGAGAGAGAGAGAGAGAAGATAAGATTAGACCTCATCTCACAAGTGAGGAGAAAGTGTGGGGAGGCCTCTTCCACCTTTCTCCTTTTTCCCCCTCTCTATCCCTAAGCATCCCCTAGCCAAATCAGCCCTAACCCTCACTAACTTGGCCCAATCTTGGCTTTCATTACAGGCTCAAAGAGACACCACTCAGCAATCTATGAACAATGCAATGCTTTCATTACATATACCCGACACTGAACAATGCAAAGCTTCATTAGCAAACACCTTGAGCTTAGGAATTTTATAATACTAAGTCATACGCAAAGCTCCTCCTATAGACTATCTAGCTCCTTGATTACTACCTGAGATTGCTGAGGTATCAAACTTGAGAGAACTTCATCCTCCATCTCCACTCACGAATATGGAGTCCAGGTACTAGCTTTTCCTTCCATAGAGAGGAAATAGGAGAAAGCCAAGAACTATATAATCAGGCCTGAAAAAGTAGAATTTGATAGCTAAGAAGTTGGAATTTGCCTCTTGAAGCCCCAAAACAGGTACAAAACTTCCTCAATTTGCAAAAAGAAGAGGAGATTTCGATAGAGCACAATCCATATAAGATTGCAATTGGAGGTCTAAAAGAGGGTGAAACCGAACCCAAAGTGAGCTAAGTGAGAGGAGTAGCAAGCTGAATGAAGGATGGCTTACATGTGAACCACTAGGGGATTGTTTACTCAAAGGGAAAGTAGGCTACTCTCCACATGTGGTAGCTAATCTCCAACACGTGGCAGGGAAAGCTAAGTTCCACTCCACTTTTTCACCCTTTTTCCAAGAGAGGTGGCACACATCTGAACCATCCCCCATACTTGTCACCTATGTAGGTGCCAAGTGTCCATAGCTTGCATGTATGTGCCATGCAATGCTTCCAGACACCCACACAACAAGGGAAAGAGATCATGCACAAGCTTATGAGGCACAAGGTCAGGCTAGCCACAACCCCATAGATTACATGAACCCTCGGGTTTATGCAAAGGGGAGGGTCCTATGGACCCTATTCTTCATTCCCATCTCATGACCCGCTATGCACTGGGCAAGTCGGAGCAACCATTCCCCAATACAACATGACAAGTTCACACACGGATCTATGGGCTACACATGTACCTCCCCAACAATAGCTAGGAGATCAAGGATGAGTGTACTTTCATGGAGCCTCCCTACAACCCAGACCAATACAACTCAAGGGATAAGATCCCAATTCCACTCTATGAACCTTGAAGGAATCCAAGAAGAGGAGTACCTTGATGCTCACTCTCTTCCCACGCCTAGATCGATCTCACAAGAAGGGGGAGGAGCTCAAGCGCCATCCTCCATGGCATACCACGCTCAAAGAGCACATGCACCCCCTATGGTGCCTATAGCTAGTCCCATCCAGGAACTCAGCGCTTCAGCACCTATAGTTCCACTAGTGGTACCAAGAGCCCTACCATTGCCACCGGGAGTCCTTGATGCAGGAGTGTCATGACTGGGGCCGGTTCATATCATAGACCCTGCTCGTATGAGAATACCCCCAAGACTAATGGGAGATTATGTATCACCCACGGAATATGGACCACCAGGCTATATAGACCCCAGAGGCTATTACATGCCTCGCCCACCAGGATATTACCCACCGCACCCTCCACCACTTCACGGTTCATATGAACTAACTAGAGCATTAGAGGCTCTAAGGAGGGGTGTGAAAGCTTTAGGAAGGGGAGAAGCCACAAGCCCATCCACACATCGGGATTCTTGGACTTCATCTTGCAAATCACCATGCAGAAAGGCATTCTTCACATCCATTTGATGTAAAGATCATCCTTTTGCATCAACCATAGCAATTATTATTCTCACGGCTGCCATCCTTGCAATGGACATCATAATCAACTCCATAGGTTTGCGCATATCGTTTGGTGACCAAACCTTGCCTTATACCTACTTACAGACCCATCTCCATTATGCTTCACGTTATAAAGCCACTTGCAAAAAACCAATTGCCTTATTATCATGAGGCAAGGGCACCAAATCCCAAGTGTGGTTTGCATCTAAGGCTGTGATCTCTTGATCCATGGCTGCATCCCAAATTTTCTTTTTTACCGCATCCTCAAAATAGGTAGGCTCAAAATAGGTAGGTCTGGGATGTTGATATGCATAGCGATGAGCTATATAGCTATCATATCTCAGCCTATCAACAGGGTACCTTACCTGTGTGGACCTACATAAAAGCTCACTGCTCCAAAAATTCATGGTTTTCCTTACACCAAGTGTAACAAACAAAAGGGATTCCTAGCTCTTCATCAAGGCTCTCCACTGGATTCACCATCAACTTGCAAGTGTTCTGAAGGCACATGAAATAAAATGGGATGATCCCATGTTTTCTTTCTTTCTTTGAAACAGGATACACATGTATCATTTTTTGCACTTCCTTGAGAGGAACCACGTGATCTTAACCTCCCTATTGGTGGGGGAAACTCTAGACCCACTACTAGAGGACTCTCCTAGTCCACTTAATATATGTGACTACTACTCTGGATTTTGTGCAACATTCTCATTTCTAGCATCTATTTATGCAACCAACTTCACTGGCGCATTATACATCTGTACCCTTTTTGCTGTAGAGAGTAAGTAACCAATAAAGATGCATCTTTTTGCTTTGGGGTCAAGCTTTGGCCTCTTTCCATCTAGAATGTGCACATATGCAATGCATCCAAAAACTCTTAGTTGTGAAATATGTGGCTTCTTGCTCGTGAATTATTCTTGCAGCATCACACCATGCATTGATGTAGTGGGGGTTTTGTTCACAGTATAATTGTAGTTGCAATTGCTTCCACCCAATAATATTTTTCATTTAATATAACACGTGCAATTTCTGCAATGTGCCTATTATTCCTTTCTGCAACCCCATTCTGCTCAGGAGTAGACATGCATGAGTATTTTCTCTATATTCCTGACTGCTTCAAGTAATTACTGAACTCATCAAAAACATAATGTCCCCCTCCATCTGATCTCAAGCATTCTATGTGGATTTGTTTTTCCTTCTCAACCATTGCTTTGAAAGCACAAAAGTGAGTGAACACCTTACTTTTCTATCTCATAAAATACACCCACACTTTCATTGTGCAATTATTATGTCACTTTCATTGATGTTGTTTTGGTAGTCCATATATATGAGTGAATAATATCTAGGGGCCGCTTTCTTATTTTTGCATTGTACAAAAATGATGCCTGGCTTGTTTGCCCAATTGGCAAGCATTGCAGACTTTATGCATGTTGTCAACTCTAAACTCTGGCAATCCTACCACAACATTCTATCAGCTTGAGAAAAGCTCCCATATGATTTCTAACCCCCTAGGCTGGGCCATGGAGCTCAGCCCAGCCAGGAGTAGGAGAAAAGGATAAGAAACGGGTTGAAGGAGAGGGGTCAGGTCTAGGTTTAGGATGTAGGTCCTAGGATCTCTCTAGCATGTGGATTATGATCCTTGATCAATTTATTACCCTTGGAGGCATGTGTAGTAGGAATAGAATGTAATTGTGCAAATTCTATATGTTAAGCTTAAACTATGGGACGTGAAGCTTGTACTTCAATCACGCAACACTTATAAGAGATGGAGGGGATTCCGTAGGATTAAGCGATACCACTAGTAGATAGTGGCCTGGGACGGTGGAGTCATTAAATGGAGGTGGGAAACGTTTCGAAAGGCCACCCGTTCCATACTTCTTAAGTTCTTGAGGGCCCCCTCTACTCGTCACACTGATCGAGGGCTCATTGCCCAAGCCTCACACTACTCGCTACGCTGCTCGAGGGTTGCGCACACTGTTCGAGGTCAGGTTGCTGCCCGTGTATCTACGCTTTTACTTGGCTTTCCGTGTATCTATCTGTGTAATCTGTGGTAGCAATCGAAATTCTATTCGGTCTCATGTGAAGGCGTTAGGTTTTGGCGTACAAAGAAACGTTGTGTTACCTTAGCTCTGAGCTACACGGAGACTGAGCGAACTTTGGCGTGAAGGCTAAATGTTTATTGTGGAATGCTGGACCAGACATAGGTGCCACTGCCAGGCACTCTCTACTCGGTATCTCCTAGCATTTGTTTGCACTCAGCACATGACGTTCCTCAATGTCTCCAGCATCTTGCCCAGCATCTTGCTAGCATTCTGTGGTAGATACAGAGCCCTTCCTCTGATTGTCACTCTGGTTGGACGCGTGTAGCACCACCCTTGCTTATGCATTTCACCGTGTCTACAACTCTGCGTGTATTGAGTTGCCATTTCACCGTGTACATACATGTATATATATTTATGTTTTTCTATCTTGTATACTACTGGAAATACAGTAGCAGGGCACAAGACAACGTGTTGGGGAGCAACCTGTGTTGAGAGCATGCAGGATGAGCGTATCTATTTGACCACTGTATCAGTCGTAGAGTTTCCTTCATGTTATTCTCATTGCAGTGATAGGTGTATTGATTATAGGAGCGAGATACCTTGGCGACCGAGGCGGGATTATTCTTTCCACACAACACTGAAATAATGCTAGATTAGCCAAAGCACTTGCTAACGTAGATACCATGGATCCTGATTTGAACATCGTTAAAACTTTTCCAAGCAAAAAAATATGCTTTAAATACAAAGATTTGAAACTTTTGCTTAGAAAAAATACCAAATAGGAGACATGAATTCATAAGGAAATATTACGAGGTAGGAAATAATTAATGGATACTAGTAGTGATTATCATTCAAGTGGCAAAAGAATGATAGTCACACCACCCAAGAAGAAAAAATAATGCCTATGAAAGATCCTACTTGGTTTTATGTAAATATTACCATAGCAACAATCATTTAGTGTAGAGGTAGAGGTCGCAAAATGAAGGAGGTTGATGATACATTAGAGTGGAGCTTCCATTTGTAGAAAAGGATAGGGGCAAATTCAGAGAAAGACAGAATGAGAAAAAGGGAGAGAGGAAATAGGAAAAAGCCAGCAGAATTCGACAGCTATGTAGCTTGAATTTGCCTTCCATCTCTAGAAAAGGATAGGGGCAAATTTAGAGAAAGGCATAGAATGAACAAAAGGGAGAGAGAGGAAGGGGGAGAATTGTAAGAATGCAAGTACTTTTCATCAAGACTTCTTCATATTTAAATAATATGATTGAGCTTTCTTGCCGAGTTTTACTTAAGTATGTGCCATAACAACAATAATTAGTGTGGAGGCGTAGGTCGCAATGGAGGACGTTGATGATATATTAGAGTCAAGCTTCTCTTTGTAGAAAAGGGGTAGGGGTAGATTTAGAGGAAGGGGTAGAATGAGCAAAATGGAGAGAGAGGAAAGGGGATAATTGCAAGAATGGGTAGGGAAGAGAGAGAGAGAGAGAGAGGATAAGATTAGACGTCATATCAAAAGTGAGCACAACGTGTGGGAAGGCTCTTTCCACTACGTCTCGTTTTTGTCTCTCTCTAGGCCTAAGTATCCCCTAGCCAAATCAGCCCTAACCCTCACTAACTTGGCCCATTCTTGGCTTTCATTATACTGGCTCAAAGGGACACCACTAAGCAACGCAATGCTTTCATTACATATGCTCAGCACTGAACAATGCAAAGCTTCATTAGCAAACACCTTGAGCTTAGGAATTTTATAATACTTAAAGCTCCTCCTATAGACTATCTAGCTCCTTGATTACTACCTTAAATCGCGGAGGTATCAAACTTGAGAGAACTTCATCTTCCATCTCCACTAGATAGTAATCCAAATATGGAGTCTGGCTACTAGCTTTTCCTTCCATAGAGAAGGAAATAGGAAAAAGCCAAGAACTATAATCAGCCCTGAAAAAGCAAAATTCGATGTCCATCTAAGCAGCTCGAATTTGTCTTCCATCTAAAGAAAAGGATCGGGGCAAATTTAGAAAAAGGCATAGAATGAGCAAATGGGAGAGAGAGGAAGGGGGAGAACTGTAAGAATGGTGGTACTTTTCATTAAGACTTCTTCATATTTAAATGATATGATTGAGCTTTCTTGCTGAGTTTTACTTAAGTACGAGTAACTTGACCCATCTACGACGAGCTAGAGACCCACTCCGCTAGGTCTCAATATGGGATCTCAAAAGCAACCTTGCTAATTTGGGAATGGTATCCAAAGTTGCGTTGCCACATGCTTTCAAGATAGCAACAAAGGTAAAGCTACTTGGTGACGAACCTTGCTTGTCCACCAAAGTGGTTCCCAGAGAGAAATCAAACTCAAAGCCAATCTTTAAAACTATAGGATTGTTTTCTAAACTTCCTTTAAACTTGCTTCCCCTCTTCCATCATGCAAGGCTATACTGTTGGATGCCTTAAACTTGCTTCCCCTCTTCCCCCCCCTCTCCCCCTCCCCCCCCCCCCCTCTCTCTCTCTCTCTCTCTCTCTCTCTCTCTCTCTCTCTCTCTCTCTCTCTTATTGTCTACGTGTTAATTTGCCATGTATCATGCTTGGCCGCCATGTGGTATCTTTGCAAAGTGATCCATAGCCACATTTTTTCTATGAGCTGCTTCCACCTTACATAGTGTACCATATATAAACTAAACATAAAATGTAAAAACTAAATAAATATCTTATATAAAATATACCTCTCTCTCTCTCTCATAAAATTTTAATATAAATTCTTTAAAAAGGAATATGAGCAAAGGGATTGATCTTTATGAATACATGCCTTTTCAACCGTTTTCTAATATTAAACCCAATGGTATTGAGGGGAAGTTACTAATTGTTTTCCCTTGAAATTAAGCCTCTCCCTTTTTGAGATGAAGTCTTAGGAAAGATGTTAAGACATGCTTGGCTATTAGGGCAAGAAATGTCTTATGAGTGCTAGCAAAATTTGGAATGATTGTATTGAGCATATTTGGACAATAGCTATCTGATATATATAGGTGGGTGTGTGGGTGTGGGGGTGTGTGTGTGTGTGTGTGTGCATGCGCGCGCACGTGTGTGCACATTTAGTTGGATGCCTTACCATGGCATCCAAGCATACAAATCCAAAGCCAACACATCCTCCTCCTGCTTGTTACAACCAACATGGAAAAGGGATTGGGACATTGTGGAAGAGAAAAAGAGAATGCCACTTGGGCATTATATCAATTCCATCACTATTACATAGATCCATGCTTCTCATACACCTAGTGGTGAACCACACATGTTCATGCATGAATTGAAGCTAAGTGGTGAAGGTATTGTGCATTACCTGGACTACTCGTTTGCTCTCAGTCATGGAGTCACAAATTCCATGTAAAGAGCATAGCAGTAGGCAAGAACTAGCTCGGAAGATGGTTTCCTCACATCTCACAACTTCCTTTTCCTTTTTCTGTGGCCTTTATCTTTCATCGTCCCTTCACACTCTCTTGTGTTTCTTCCTTCCCCTACTCTTGCCCCTTCCTCTAACCCATATGACATCATCATCATCACTCATTGTCTGCTCCTCCTCTACCATAACGACCAGCTCGCAAGCTCTCCTTCCTCCTCCTTACCCTTATGTCTCTGTCGTTGTCTCCATCAATGTCTCTGTCTCTCTATGTACACCTATGTTAGTGTGTGTCTCTCTCTCAGGCATCCCCTCTAGCCAAAGTTGCCCTCCCCTTCCTCCTTCATTTCAAAGCTTAGCTCCCTGCTTCCTACACCCACCCTCCCTCCCTCCATGGCATCCAACCATACAAATCCAAAGCCAACACATCCTCCTCCTGTGTGTTATAACCAACATGGAAAACTCACCCATGCCAAAGCCATGAGAGTTTATGGAAAACTTGCAAGGCCAAGAAATAAAGACTTTAGGTTCTTCAATAGGGGTTATGGCACATGTATTATCAGTTGAAAGATAGAGAAGGCCTATAAAGATTGTCAATCCCAACTCCATTGGCTCTTCATGCTATACTTGGCAAAATTTACAATATTTCCAATCTCCCTCACTTGTTGCCCATCATCAATATATTATCGTGTTCTCTACGACGTCCACCACCTATGTAAAACCCTTGCAAATATTGCTTGGGACGTTGCATGTGCCCATGCATGGAGAAAGTAAGGGCATGATTATGAACAATAATTACATGAAATTATTGTAATGCATGCCAAAACAAACAAAAAGTTTAAACAATTATGTTTATACAATTTATAGGAAATGGCACAAAATTAACACCTAGAATCACACATTGCAACCCAAACTTAATGGAACTCAAGTTTTTGAAACCACATCATCCACAACCTAGCTTTTCTCATGTAATAGGCATGGAAAGATTGGTGCATGCGTGGTCCCATTCCTTGAGTAATAGAATAGTTACCTTTTGTTCACAATTGTGATGATGAAAGGCCTATTTGATTTTATAGAGAGAAGGATGAAACCCCTTGTCTCTATCCAGGGCATACTCACATGTTTCTGTTGATCTTTGCTCATGTGTGTAATTTGTTGAGATTGTGATATGCAACTTAGCCACAGTTTTGTGTGTGTGTGTGTGTGTATGTATATGTATATGTATATATGTTATTTATATTATATTAAATAAGTAAATCCATATATATGTATATAATATTATATATATATTTATATGTATATTAATATACTTATATATTGATATAGTTATTTAGTTACTTTTGATTCTCTCTCTCTCTCTCTCTCTCTCTCTCTCTCTCTCTCTGTGGCCCGCGACGCCCATGTGTTTGCTCACTCATGTCGCCCTCATTGACATTGATTGCCACCATGTGTACCAATTGCAACCGTCTTTGCGGGTGCCATTTACTCTACGTGTGCGGGTGCCATGTGGCACACGCTTCTCTGCCACATGCGAGAGCATCCCACCCACGCAATCCCATGCTTCCATGCACCATAAATGGGAGTTACTGCAATCCCCAACAACTGCCAATGCGCTGCGCTAGCCGCGGAGCTCTAGAGCCTAGCCTCGAATGCAAACCTCGACCACCTAGTGTGCATCAATGCTGTGATGTTTCGCCTTTGTCCTCTGTGTTGACACATGTTCAATCCGAGCCTCCAACCTTCTGCACCTTTGCCCTCTGCCCCCTCTCTAGATCGTGCCACATGGCACTTTTGTGAGTCTCGCTCATCCTCTACCTCCCTCCCTCTCTCCCCGAACCTCCCCCGAACTTCCAAATCCTTGCCATGTCACCAGGTATGGGATTAGTCTCCATATAGAATAGAATAGATAAATGTGACATAACAACAATAATTAGTGTGGAGGCGTAGGTCGCACTAGAGGATGTTGATGATACATTAGAGTGAAGCTTCCCTCTGTAGAAAGCGGTAGGAGTAGATTTAGAGGAAGGGGCAGAATGAGCAAAATAGAGAGAGAGAAAAGGGGATAATTGCAAGAATGGGTAGGGGGGAGAGAGAGAGAGAGAGAGAGAGAGAGAGAGAGAGAGAGAGAGAGAGAAGGCAAGCAGGAGGAGAGAAGATAAGATTAGACATCATATCAAAAGTGAGCACAATATATGAGGAGGCCCCTTCCACTATATCTCCTTTTTGTCCCTCTCTAGGCCTAAGCATCCCCTAGCCAAATCAACCCTAACCCTCACTAACTTGGCCCAATCTTGGCTACCCATAGGCTATTGCATGCCTCCCCCACCAGGATATTACCCACCTCACCCTCCACCACTTCATAGTTCAAATGAACTGACCAGAGCATTAGAGGCTCTAGAGAGGGGTGTGAAAACTTTAGGAAGGGGAGAAGCCACAAGCCCATCCACACATCGGGAGTCTTGGACTTCATCTTGCAAATCACCATGCCGAAAGGCATTCTTCACATCCATTTGATGTAAAGATCATCCTTTTGCATCAGCCATAGCAATTATTTTTCTCACGGTTGCCATCCTTGCAATGGACATCATAATCAATTCCATAGGTTTGCGCATATCGTTTGGCGACCAACCTTGCCTTATACCTACATCTCCATTATGCTTCACGTTATAAAGCCACTTGCAAAAAACCAATTGCCTTCTTAAAATGAGCCAAGGGCACCAAATCCCAAGTGTGGTTTGCATCTACATGGCTCCATCCTAAATTTTCTTTTTTACTGCATCCTCGAAATGGGTAGGCTCAAAATCCTGTATCTCCCGCCAAACATTTTCCTTTTGCATGCTCCAGCTCACCTCCCATGGGAAAGAGAAAGTTGCCACCCGGGTATGAGCACAGCCACATCCATAAAATTTTCGAAAGGGAACAATTCCGTTGGTATTCGGCTTTTCTGACGTCCCGTCAAAGAGGAAGTTTTAAAAATTTTGAAAGGGTGGAAAAAAAGTTAACCAAGTTGCCAAACATTTTCCTTTTGCATGCTCCAGCTCACCTCCCATGGGAAAGAGAAAGTTGCCACCCGGGTATGAGCACAGCCACATCCATAAAATTCTCGCGAAAGGGAACAATTGCGTTGGGCATGCATGGAAAGATCGGGAGAGCAGAAGACGGGACCCAGAAAAGCTGAATACCAACGGAATTGGCCTCCCGTGTTGGCTCACCAGCATTTCCCGGTGACAGCACCACTGGAGCAAAATCTTTTGCCCACGAAGCTCCGACCATATTACGTGCGACCAAAACAATTCCAGGAGTTTGCAGCTTTCATCCTTTCGGGGCAGGTACAGGGACTACCTGTCCTTCGCGGCCCGCACGACCCCCATTTACCTCACCGAGTGGAATACAAGTATGCATTCATCTCCCTGCAAGCCCAGAGTACCTAATGTCAATTCTCAGTATTTCTCTTTCAAACTTTGCTGTATTTTGCAGGTGAAATGGAAATCTTGCAGGTCCATTGTGTATTCTTTGCAGGTTCGGGCCGTGATGGAGAACCTGCAAACTCTACACAATGGACCTGCAGGCTATACACGGTGGAGGTGAAAATAGAAATCTTGCAGGTCCATTGTGTATACTTTGCAGGTTTTGGCCGTATTGAGAACCTGCAAACTCTACACGATGGACCTGCAAGACCATACACAATCAAGGTGGGCTGGTGCTAGCACACCGGCTTAGCTGCTGGAACTTGGGTATGGATGACCAAAGGCTGCGTCATCCTAACAAAACATAGCACCATTGCTGGGATTGCCCAAAGGCCCAACAGGTATAGTGTTGGATATTTTAGTAGCTAGTAATGATCTAGCATGTATTTTCTTCTCCAACTAGAAAATGCATGCAAGGCATTATCTATATTCTTCAATGTTTAATGGACTTAATGACAAAGGATGGGAACGTGTATTGGGCATGCACACACAAGCTAGCCTATTGCCCATGTTGCCTCACCTTCATCCCCATCCTCAAGGGCATGTCTTGACATGGCATCTCAACCCATAGGTGGCCCCACCCATGGTGGAGCTCTATAGGAACTTGTATGAGGATATCCATTCCCTTGGGACATGTCAAGGTTGCATTCAGTATTCATACTTATTATTATTATTTTTTTGCAAAAAGAGACTTCTATTAAGTATTAAAGAAAAACCGTTAGAGCAAGCTCCATACGGGATACATCGTGCAATGCACGAAAAGCTCAAGAGCCAAAAAGAAAGGATTGAGGCTGATAGTGCCATCTCAATCCGGTAGAAACCTCCGAGAAAAAGGGAGAACCCCTCCAAACTCGAAGAAATATAGTCCTTCTAGAAGAGGCTGCCCGTGAAGGGCTCTGCATGCTAGCCCATATGGCTATCAAAGTGTGAACCGTGTCAGTCCAACCCGTGAACACCTGTGATGGGTGTATCTGGGTGCCATCCAAGGCCTTAGTACATCTGGCTCTCCAAATGTGCCAAGAGGAAATGCTAGCCAAAATCTCCCAAGAGGTGTCCACTGAAACATGAGAAGCTCTGAAGGGAGTAAGTGGTACATCCTGTAGAGAGCAGGGCTCTACCACCTGCCGGCGGACCGAGAGTGCCCAAGAAGAAGGCTCACCCTCATAAAACACCTGGGGCCTGGTAAGAGATAACCATGCGATCGAGCCCGAAGTCATGAAGAAGGGGAAGTGTGAAAGATGTTGAGTATCCGAGCAACCCCTTTCCAAACAGTCCTCGCCTGATTGCAGTCCCAAAGGCAATGTCGCACTGACTCCTCTGCAGAATGACATCGAGGACAAGTGGGATCAGTCCCAAATCGTGATCTCCACAGGTTCATTGCAATCCCTCCATGAATAGAAAGCCAAAAGAAAAGAGTGATCTTTCTATTTTTGAGGGATTTCCAGAGCCTCCTTCAGAAATTTCTACGCAAATCTGCTGTGATGATGAAGCTTTCCCAATGGGGGGCTCTGGAGCATGGTTGTAAGACACGTTAAGACACGACACGCTAGACACGCTTTAGACACGAGTGTCTAAAGTGTCTTAAAGATAAGACACGTAAGACACGTTTTCCAGTTATAATAATATTAAATTTAAAAATATAAGTATGTATAAGTACAACTTGGTAGCAATGTAGCATGCTGCATGACTAGCTGCTAGTTTTAAGTTTTAACATTTTAGAAGTACAATGTAGTTAAGAGTCAATCATCATAGTCTTCAATAAAGTTTAAACATATGTCATAAATAACTCGGCCAATGCCACATGAAATTTGAATGAAATCTGAATCCTCATACATATAACTGAATGGAAAACTTTTGAATCTCAAGAGTCATCCTAGTCTGAATCTGAGTCAAGAGTCAAGTCTCTCAAGACTCATCCTAGTCTGGACTCTGAATCTGCTAGGTCACTGCCACTGCTGGATCCAAAGTCACCATCAGTGATAGTGTTACCCTCACTATCATACTGTGGCTCCTCGGGCACCTCATCCTCCTCCTCCTCCTCCTCATCCTCCCCCTCCTCCTCGTCCAAGGCAGACCGCATAGGTGTATTTGACGAGGTACTGGCCATAGCCACGGCTCTCCCATGGCCACGTCGGATGGCACAACCACGACCTCGTGCTCCTCTTCCACCACTCCTGCCTCTGACTCTGCCTCTACCTCTGCCCCTGCCCTCTGATGTGTCCCTCTGTGCTGGAATAGCAATGGCTGATGATGCTGATCTACGACGTGAACGAGTGACTCGTCTATCTATGGTCTCTAGCTCTCTATGTAGCTGTGCATATATCTCCTCCTCATCAGCTTCAACTCTAGCATAAGTAGGCAACTCGGTTATGTCAATGGTTGTAGGATCCACCTGCAACAACATTTAGAAGCAATGAAGCATATGTTATTATGTTCAATGTTCATTGTTATGATTTCAATTTCCTAGATATATTTAGAATCGAAATCATAGATGATAGAACTGTGAACATGTTACAATAGACTCAAGCTAGTAGCTACCAATGTTACCTGCATTGGACCTGCCAAGTTTTTAAGCTTTCTTATAAGCCTCAAGTTTGCACGGCAGTATACTAAGCGCTCGAGTTGCCTTGTGCTTAACTTGTTCCTTATTTTCGTATGGATCAAAGAGTAGGAGCTCCAGTTCCTCTCGCATGCTCCTGCTGCACATTCCTTTTGCCATTTGGTTCCAAATCCCGATTGGCATTTACAAATCGAGATTAAAGGAGTGAGAATCAAGATCACTCATCATCTACATTTACAGTTTAAACTTTACCTAACCAGGAATAGCAAATGCCAAACTTCAAAGATATATGTCTCAGCTCTCACCTGAGATAAAATCCGGAGAGCCAACTTCCGCACTCGAGGAGTGGAGTAGCCATATGTCTCCCACCACTCAATTGGCTTCACACAAATCTCTTTCCTTCTAGACGTGGGTCTAGAGAAGGAAGCACCCACACTATTCTGATACTGAGAAAGCTCCAAGTCCAGCTCCAATTGCTCATCCTCTGAAAAAACCCTCCCTATGTAGGCATCTCTATCCGCCAATAACTCTGGCTTATTGAATAAATCAGCTGACTTAAACAGTGGATGCAAAAGTGTTGCAAGTCCATGGATGGGCCTACACATGAACTGCCATCTCGTATCCACTAGAGACCTTATTTCTTCCAATCTACATATCAACATAATTTGTAAATTATAATAAACACTTGTCACTGATAATGGATTTATGATAAGTGATGATTCATTACTTATTAATATAATGGACATAGACCAACCTTACCTCTCAGGTGCGAGGGAGCTACATGTACTCAGCGAAACACGCAACTGCTCCATGAAATGATGGACCAAGCCAAGAGTACTTCCCTCCATATCAGTCACCCGCAAGACAGCGAATAAAGGATGGAGAGCTTTCACTATGGACTCCATGTCAGTCCAAAGTGAGTGATCCAAGCACATCCTCTGTACTGTCATGCTCTCTGCCCTGGTAGAGTCAGGCCACTCACATCCGAGACACCACTGTCTGTCGAAGAGCTGCATGCACTGCAAGAAGGCGCTCCAAAACAATGTGCATGTATGCAAAGCGTGTCTTCGATGGCCGGACAATTTCCAAGTTGCTATGCTCCCTGAATATGGCCAAGGCCTTGGGCTTCTTCTTAAAGAAGGCTGCAATGGTACTAGCAGTCTGCATCACACTAGCAATCCAAGGGAGCCGACCGATGTCCTCCATGAGAAGGTCTAGGCAATGTGAAGCACAAGGAGTCCATACAATGGAAGGAAACTCTGCCTCCACAAGCTCTCCCATCCTCACACAATTACTTGCATTGTCTGTAACAACTTGGACCACATTCTCAGGCCCTATCTCAATGATAGCTGCTCGGATATGCTGAAAAATGACTTCACCTGTAGTGCTAGCACCTCCTCGACCTGTATCAACAGCTTTCAAAAAGTACGTACCAAGGCATGAGGATACCAATATATTAATGATGCCCCTCCTCCTAACATCACTCCAACCATCAGACAGAATGCTGCAACCAAATTTCTTCCATCCCTCCTTGATAGGATCAAGAGCTTTGTTAATTCTGCCTATCTCCTCCTCCAACACAGATGTCCTCATCGCACCATATGTCACACCTGTCCATGTATCTGTAGCTCCCACAGCTGCCACTGCCTTGATCATCCTCTTCCACTGTGGTGTTTGTAGGACATTGAAAGCAAAATTGCATTCAATCACAGTCCTCCCAATTTCAATATCTGCCAAACGCTGCCGCTCTTTTTGCCAAGACTGTGTGGACAATGCACCTGATAAAGTCCCCTGGTGCTTTTTCGAAGTAGCCATAGTGGTGGATGGTTGTGAGGATGTAGCAAAAGCAATGCCCTCTTTCCTGGCCCTCTTCTTTGCATGAGAGGAACCAATAGCACTAGAGTCACTATCCATAGCATCATCAAGGTTGATAGTGTGAGACTCAGGCCCCAACAAATCCTCATCTTGCAAGGCAGCAGGCATGGTACTAGGTCCACCACAAAGTTTTGGATGATCTCTGATAACTTTCTGCGCAATCTCAAAAGGAACAGAAGTACATCCACCAATTCCCCTACCACCAAGTCCAGACACATGGAGAATAAGACGTGTCGCTGAGCTCACAAAAGGCTCACCACAATAATTGCATTTCCACTCTTTGTTTCCTGACCCCGTTGCCACAGCGGGGTTAATCATAGTGGTATGGATCCCCCAAAGTGGATTTGGAGGTTTAGGCATGGTAAATCTCTGCTGCAGCCTGCTATGCTGTAATTCTCTGTTGCTATGCTGTAATTCTCTGCTGCTATGACCTGCGACCTGTCATGTTGGCATGCACACGAGCATAATTCAATATAAATTTTGGGAGAAGTAGAACAAGCAAGTGAACTGCAATCTATAGACTAATTGTGTTGAGAAATGCACATGCCAAGCTTGAAGCAAGCTGCAATAGAAGCTTGAAGGCTCAAGCATTAAGCAGTGACAAGTCTAATGCATAAGGTGCTATCATCTATGCAGCCCTAAGGAGGCCAAATTAATTAGGGCTTTCAGCCCATACTTTGCCCCCTTTAAATTTACTGTTATTCTAGCAGGCTCTTATATGAAACAAACCCAGAAGAGGGCCAACTTTCTTAGGGATTTCAGGAATCAGCCCATAATTGGCCCAATTTTTTGGGAAAGGAGAAAGCAAGATGCAGAGTGGAGCCAGCACTATATAACAAGATAAAAGAAGGCTGAAGCAAACGATGCAGTGTGTACAATGTGAACCTGAAGGCAGGCTGAGCTCCAGCCTCCAACGTCGATGGTCGTCACCCAAACCAGCAGGTGCAGAAGGTGCCAAAAATGAACGTACAGCAAATCCGTACAGTGTACGGCGGATCCGTACGATGTACGGCGGATTTGTACGGGGTGTGTACGTCGAGACTCGAGTCCGTACGGTGTGTACGTGAAGTTTGTACGGCAAATCGTCAGCAGTTGTGCGGGAGAGGCGAAACAGCGTACGGAACCGGACGGCTTGTACGGCGAAACGAAAATGCAAAGTCTAAGGTTCCATTGTCCAAAACGTAGGGTTTTTTTAATTTTATAAAAAAAATTTAGAGCGTGTCTAAACGTGTCTTAAGGTAAGACACGTGTCTTAAGTGTCTTAAGTGTCTTACCATAAGACACGAGTGTCTTAACAACCATGCTCTGGAGGGAATTCAACCCCTACTGTTCAGCTGAAACCTCTTGGCATTACCAACCATGAAACGAAAGAAGGGAATCCCCCTCTCTCGGTGCCCATGATCTATCCATTCCCACTCTCCTGGGTCCCACTGCAAGCACCTGATAGGTGCACCTCCATATAACCACAACCTCCAGGATCCCAAGGCCAAGAGCAGAGGGTCGGGGTCTAAGTACCACTGCAAGCCCACTCCATGGTCCACAAAACTAGCAATCCTGACAGGCTGAAAGGCAACCTCAAGAAGAATGCCATCCTTGGATGTAGAAAGTAAACCTTCATCCCCAACATCAAAGACCAGTGCGTCTTCCCCGAGACCTCGGAGAGCGATCACCTGTAAAGGAACTGATGTCCTCGAAAAAGCCCCCATCCAAGTGGTGGAAGTAATAGGCAACTCAACTATCCATTCCATCGGGATGGCTGCATCTATCTGCTGAATCATGCGTGCTACCCCTCTGAGGTGACTCACGGACTGCAGTCTCTGATCCTCAGGTAGCATGATAAAAGATTTTCAAGTGCCTACTGTGTAGGCGGGATCTCTCTCCCATTTAGACCACTGCATGTAATGGGAAGTGCCCAGTGGTCTGGCATGCTCGTCAAGAATACTATCATTCCAAATGATCGGTTGCCTATCAATCTCTTCGACGGTAGAAGATGGAATCCTTCGAAGAGTGTTCCTGAAGCTCCCCCAAGCTTTCAGGATGGCAGTCATGAGAGGAGAGGCAGGAGATGTGAGAGGGGCTGATGTGAAAATCCAGCGAGGACTGTCCACCCAATCATCTCCCAAGGTTGGTGTGCAAGCCTGAATGCGTCCAAAAAAGAAATCCTTCCAAGGTTCCCGCCCAGGCATGAGTCCCCTCACCACCACCTTACAAAGTCCGGGTCAATGACATTAAGGCCCGCTGCCCCCTTCACATGTAGGGAGAATAATGGTCTCCCAGGCCACCCTTGCTGCAACATCTGCTGTGCCATCAAGTCCACTCCATAAAAAATTCCTGACTGGTCTGATGAGCTGAGTGATGCAATCCCTAGACCGGCACTGGCAAGAACACACAAACCAGGAGGTGGCCAAGAAAACCTAGTTCACTACCACAACTCTAGATGCAAGGTCGAGTTTGGCAGAGCTACAGAAAAGGAGCTTTTTCCTTATACTTTCTAGTACTGGGACAAACTGCTGTGCTGGAGAGATGTCCAATCCTACCTAGCATCCCAAATACCTGATAGGAACACCCCTCTGAATCCAGGAAAAACCAATGTCAACTCCCTAGCCTGGAGTGTCCTCATCACTGATCCAAAAGCCAAAGGATTTATGCCAGTTAATGTGTGCCCCTGCAACTGAGCAAAAAATATCCAAGGCTGTTTGGAAAGAATCGAGTGACTGCAAGGAGGCCTCAATAAAAATAGCAGTGTCATCAGCCAACTCACAGTCAAAAAGCTCATGCTCTTGTCTTAAGGGCAATCTCAGCCCAAAAAGCTCAGCCTGAGATCTAAGGAAGATACTCACAGCTTCTGCCACAAAAAGAAAGAGGAAGGGGGCTAAAGGGCATCCCTGACGAACTGATCTGGAAATTTGAAACGTGTCACCCCTTACCCCTCCAATCAAAACCTGGCTGTGGGCTGATCTGTAAAGGGAGGCCACCCCTCTGATCCAAGCATCTGAAAATCCAAACCGTAGAAGAGTGCCCTCAAGAAAACCCCAATCTACTCTGTCATAGGCTTTCTCGAAGTCCAAGAGTAAAACTGCTAGCCTTTGCCCACTCTGCATAGCCCACTCTGTGGCTTCCCAAAAGGAAAAGATATTATCAAAAATGCTTCTGCCATGCACAAAGCCTGTCCGAGTATCATGGATGAGGTCTGGAAGAAGGGGATGTAGTCGGATGCTGATCGCCTTGGCAAGGATTTTGTAAAGAGTTGCCCAAAAGAGTGATGGGTCTCCAATGGGATACAAAATTCCTGTTGCCACCTTTCGGGATAAGGTGAATGTGTCCCTCAATTAGTGAGTTAGGCATCTCACCCGAGTCTCAAATGCCCTGCAGGGCTGAAGTAATACGATCACCTATCATATCCCAAAAGGCTATAAAAAAAGGAGGAGTAAGACCATCGGAACCAGGGCATTTGCCCTTATGAAGGGCAGAGAGAGCAGTCTTGAATTCTGTGTTGGTAAAGCGTGCATCAAGTGAGCATAACATCTCTGGGGTGACCAACACAGGTAAACTTTGCCAAACTTCATCTCTAGCCACCTCTTTGGCCTGTGAGTTTGGATCTGCTGTAAGTAGGGAGGTATAGAAAGCTGTCGCTAAATGCATGACGGTTTTCGGATGGGACTGCAAAACGCCGTGAGAGTCAATAAGTTGCCTGACACTCTCTCTACTATGTCTGGGGCCAAGTGTAGAGAAAAAGTGTTTATTGACTCTCCCTCCCATCTGTATCCAAAAGGACTCCCGTGCATGGAAGGCATACTCTGCTCTCTGATCAAGCAAGGTCTGCAAGTGAGCCTTGCCGTAGCAAGGCGCTTATGTATCCAAGCATCTGATGGTCGTTTCTGCTCCTCCGTCTGTAGGATTGCCAACTGCCGGCGGATACCGATCTCTCGCCTGAGTATCTCACCTCGCCGAGCACTAGCAACGGAGTGATAGAAGTCGCTGATACTGGCAAGTGCTGTGGCCACATGTGAAGGACCGGCCACCCCCCTGCATATGAGAAACCCAGATCTCCAACACTGCCTTTGTGAGAGTCTCATCCGTATATAAGGCGTCTGGGATCCTGATACTGTGAGACCATCCTCTCAGATGAGGCTCTGAAATGGACAAAATTACCAGAAAATGGTATGAAGTGGAAACACCGGGTGCAATGCAAACTGTCCCCCCTCTATCAAGAGCCCAGTCACCCACATAGAATCTGTCAATCCGAGCATGGATAGGCATCTGCACCCTATGGCTCGACCATGAAAACAAAAGTGACTGAGATTGAACAAGAAATGCATCATCTGACCAAACATCTCTGCCATTGAACCTGAACAAGAAGGCATCCCTGGCTGCTCTCTCAAGGGAGTGGATACCACCTTCTCTGCCCCCTTTCTTATTAGAAGGTGCCTCAACCATGTTGAGGTCCCCTCCAATAATCCACGAATCCGCAATGTTAGCCCACGAGAGCAACTCTTTCCAAAACAAAACACGGTCCCCTCTGTTGTTCGGAGCATAAAGGTTGAGGAAACCAACCTTACGTCCGTCAATCAGAAGTAAAACTTACTGGGCCCTGGAGGGGGTTATGGTACCGTGTCCAATGACTAGAGGGAGAATAGAGTCTGAAACTGAAATGCATGTACCTCCTCTGGTTCCCAAGGCAGGAAGCCAAAAAGTTTGGCCTGAGAGCAGCTTACCTGACTTGGAGCAATCTCTGATATCCAGTTTGTGTTCCTGAAGAAAAAGAATGTCTAGGGAACCACCTGAAACACCTGGATGGAGCTGATTCTTGATCAGCTGTCTGCGACGGCGATGAGGGATGCCGCCCAATCCCTATATATTCCAACTGGCTATCCTCATCGGTGGGAGGAAGTGGGTTGGAATACCTTACCCGACCTGGTGGCGGAAACATAAACCTCTACTGGAGCAGACCTCTTGCCATACACATGAGGTCCAAGGGGAGGTAAGTCCACAGGTGAGAGAGAGAAGAATCTCTCAATAGGGATGTCGATAATTGGCTCTCCAAAAGTAGAGGGTACAAAATCATCATCTGGGAGGCTAGAGAGGTCCTCCAAAGCGGAAAATGAGTTCGCTAAGCCAGTCCTGGGGAGGGGGTACGAAGGATTCCTACCGAAGCAAGAAGAGAATGTAAAACTCCCTTCCCTCTGTCCAAAGAGGGAGGCACCTGTACTGGATCCTGATCAAAAAGTGGTGCAAGCGAAGTGCCAATAACCTGTGCTGCTGAGGAAGGTACAGCCTGATCCAAGGGTGGAGTCGAACAAGGCTCCTGAACAGTAGTCTCCTCCTGAGGCTCCAAGGGGGTAGCCTCCGAAGAGGTGGAGGAGTGAACTAAAGGAGGAGCCCGTGTCTGAGGCCGTGTTTGTGGAGCGGTAGGTCCTGCTTCAGCTCTCTGTCGTAAGCTAGTACGAGCTGGTTGCTTTGTGGGCCTCTTTTTCTTCTTTGGGCAATCTCTGGCGAAGTGCCCTGAGGATCTGCAAATCCTGCACTGGTCCTGCCGACCTGCAACCTCAAATCTCTGGCGGAAGAAAGACCGATCGGGTCGCTGTAGCATGATGTGGTCATCTGAAATATTGGGGTCCTGGACAATGACCCTAACCCTGGTTACCCCGTCTCTTCGACTGCTGACCGCCTCAGCAGTCGAAGAGGGCTCACCAGGGAGAGGGGGGATCTCTGCCACCACACCAAACCTCTCGCCAATAACTGAAAGAAGCCGGTGATAAACTGAGGGAAGACTAGGAAACATGATGAAAGCAGAAACTCCCTGCTTGTCCTCTTCAACTGGGTCAAATCCCAGTTGAAAAGGAAACAAAAAGATCCTCCTGTAGCCTAGAAGTAGAAACCCGGCCTGTAGCAGGTCTCTCGTGATGTCCGGGGAATCTAGGCACACCTGAAAGAAACCCCGTCCCAACAAACGAACATCCTTGAGGTGGGGGGCGAGCTCCTGAGGAAGCGCCGACAGCATCCAATCTCTAGCTTGTGACCTGGAGGGGTGTGAGCCATGAATGCGTGCGAAGAGAGTCGTGGAACACTCATGCTCCAAATCCTTTTGCAACTGCTATAGCTCGTCTTTTGAAAAAGTGGCAGTTCTCGCGGTCGGTGTGAGCGGAGATGGATTGACTGAATGGGAACCCATTCGTCAATCGAGGTGTGTTGGCCGATTCAAACACAAGAAATAAAAACTCCGTCCGCTTTCCTAAAACCCAGGAGACCCCTATAAGAGAATAGGGGTATTCCAGATGAAGGAGTGGGTGAAGAAGAAGGGAGAGAGAAGAAACCAGGGGGAGACAGCGGCAGCAAGGAGGAGGAGGGGAGAGGAGGGGAGGATAGAGGAGAGGAGGAGTGGAGGAGAGGGGGAGAAGAGGAGTAGAGGAGAGGGGAAGGAGAGAGGAGGGGAGGAGAAGCAGCAGCAGGCTGCAGCGGGAGGGAAGCAGCAGCAGGTGCGGGGGGGGGAGCAGCAGGCTGCAGCGGGGGGGGAGCAGCAGCAGGTGCGGGGGAAGAGCAGCAGGCTGCAGCGCAGGGGGAGCAGCAGCAGGTGCGGGGGGGGAGCAGGCTGCAGCGCAGGGGGGGGAGGCTGCAGCGCGGGGGAAGGGGGCAGTGCGGGGGAGAGGGCAGGTAGGAGGGGGCAGCGAGGAGGGAAGGGAGAGGTCAGCGAGGAGGGAGCAGGAGGAGCAGCAGGGAGCGGGGAGAGAGGCAGCAGGAGGAGCGGGGAGAGGAGCAGCAGCAGGGAGGAGGAGCAGCAGGAGGGAAGGGAGGGGGCAGCAAGGAGGGGAGCAGGAGGAGCAACAGGAGGAGCGGGGAGAGGAGAGCAACAGTCGAGTAGGGAGAGGAGGGGAGCAGGAGGAGCGGGGAGCAGCAGCAGTCCACGAAGAAGTCCACTATTCATACTTATTGACACGTGATCCGTAAGGTCTTTCAGTCTTGATCAGTACTTTTAGTACCTATAGTAAAAAACATATCTTGGATTTCTTTTGAATAAAAGTTGGCCACTAAAATGTAAATTTTTTCTGGTCAATTGATTTAGTCTCAATCTTGGTAAATAAATCATGTTGTACATGTTTAAAAGTTTTTTAAACAATAAGAAAATATGAACGTACTTCATATAGTTAGCATGATATGTACTTTATGTACTCATACAGTACACATACCGAACGTCTTGAACCTTAAGTACATAACCACCTTGGAACACCGACTTGGTTGCAAACCTCTTTCTATGATCTTTTACATGAGATACGAGGAGAGACCTAATGATGAGTGGCCATTAGTTAATGAGGGATGCACGTGGTTGCGTGGGTATTGTTGGCCGCACAAGTACTAGTCTTATAAATTAGAGTCCCCTCTTGACCATACACATCAATGGTATTTAACTAACAAGTGCGCCCATGGATAGCAAGTCAAGAATCAGCTTAATGCATGGGTTGTGATACTAGAGAATGCTAGTCTCCACATTACCAAGCCATGTGAGGATAGAGCTGAGTATAATTGGTCTAAGGAAGATGCCAAGTAGTAGATTAACAATCCAAGACTTTCTACACATTGTGGTTTCATATTACAAGATCCTACTCATTGTTGATGATTGGCATACCATGGCTTAAGTGTGCTAGCGTGCTACATGATTAGCGAACTTATAGTCGATGTATCCCTCAATAGCATGGTCCAAAGGAACTCTAGGGTCTAGATCAAGGTGTGTGAGTGCATAGTGGTGCAAGGGAGTTTGATTGGCCTTATGGAAGATGCGAAGTGGTAAATTGGTAACGCAAGACACCACCTTCCTTCTTCACATTGTGGTTTCATTTTACGGAATCCTACTCATTGTTGATTGGCTTATGTGTGCTAATGTGCTATATGATTAGGGATGGATCGCTCAACAGAACAGTCCAAAACGAACTCTAGGATCTAGATCAAGGTATGTGAATGCATAGTGGTGCAAGGGAGTGTGGTTGACGTCCCCCTAGGACCTGGGTGTACTACCTTAGGGTGAACCCCGTGACACCTTGGACATGTAGGGTAGTTCGTTTGTGTACATGTGTGCAACAAAAATCATCGAAACTCTCTGAGGTATGAGAAATCTTGGTCCTCATGACTATTGTTCTCACAAAAGGATTAGTACCATCTTTTAGAACATTCTTGGGTAGTGTGCCTAGACACTTGGCTTAAGACTCACACCACAAACCCTCCTTAGCATCTGGTTGAGCTCTCAATTCCTCTATCTCCCTCTTGAATTTGCCTAGAGTGCCCTCTTCACTTTGGGTCTTTTACATTTGAGGATCTCTAGCTCTCACTTGAGTTATGCGACCCGGACTAGCTCAAACATCATGTGAGCATTTCCTAGTGAGTAGAGGCTAGTCCTTGGGATTCCACACAGGAGACTGTAAGGAGAAGGTGACTACACTCACTTTCTCTCCTACACACTACCAATGAACTGAGAGAATGGAACACTCACAAGCAATGTGGAATTGTGAAGCGAGTGCTATAAACTGATGCGGAATAGAATGGGTCTCTGAGGAGGGAACAGTAAAAGAAAAACTGAATGGCCAAAGGGCTGAATACAACTGTATGAAGGGCTGAAACCCTCACTGCAAAAGCGTAGATGAAAGTTTTGTATGGAGGGGATAAGACCCGCCATACCGGGGCTCAGTTGCTTGGCTCAAAGACTTTGGCCCCGCTCTTGCTCACGAGCTCTCACGAGCACTCCATATGCTCTAAGCACTCTTGTTCTAGTCCTTGACCACTCCACAGCCCCTTGGATGTGTGACACTTGTCCATGATGGAAGAGCCTCTTGAACATCTTGAAAGTCTGTTGCATTGAGGCCAGGCTCATGCCCCTCGCAGAGTCCATTTGGATTGATATCATGCACACCCTTCCTGGTTAGTGGGAAAATTTTCAAGGAGATTCGGATCACATGTGGCAGCGCACGCAGGCTTGGCTTCTTCTGCACAGAAAGAAAGAAAGATGTATTAACGTCTGCAGTAGGCCTCGTGGGCCGATGGGTCCAAGTGCCAAGCACACCAAAAGGAAAAACTCATACAACTCAATGGGCTGGAGCAAAAGGTGCGCTAAGACTCTTGCTGAGTACTATGCTGAAATAAAGAGCTCTATAGCTCAAGCAAAATCAAGTACAAAACATATGCTATCTGAAATAGGTTGAGAGTTCAAACTCAAAAATTGAAACCCGGCACTGTGGTGGCTCGTTGATGAGCGATGAAAATGTCTCGAGTCTGCATCTGTCGGGCTGTCTCATGCTGTGGTGGTGGAGGGTGGCATGGTCTCCTTGATCTCTGAACCCGCTGAGCTATGTTCAGAGTGACCCTTCGTATTGGGCGGTCTCCTTTGAGGAAAGTTGTGATAGGACGGACCTCAATAGAATGTGCTCTAGTCGCTCTCCGTGTTGCGGGTGGTCTCTACATCCCTCTTTCGGTAATCCATATTGCCCGCATATCAGCTAGCTCCTCCTTCTCCCCTCCACTATGTCGTGGAGCTACTCAAAAGCATAAGAATATGTTACATGCCGTCGTGTCTAGTCAACCTCTGTGTCCTGTGGTTTGGTCACCACTTGCTGCTCTCTAATTTGTCGTAGCAGAGTCTCCCTGTGTCGGTGTATCTCGAGCAGATAGAGCCCAATACAGACCTAATCATGGAAGTGGATGAGTGGCCAAAGCCGCTCCCATCCTGATAGAGACAATGGTATCGTCCCTTGATCTCATAGTAGGTTGGGCAGGCACATAGAAAATGCTCCTTTATCTCAGTCACTCCCAAGGTGCACAACATGCAGATCTGTTGCTCTCCGGGTATCCGTGCTGCTCTCCTTGTTTCAAACCTCAGCTGTGCATACCATGTGTCCATTTCGCTCTCAGCTAGTTGTCTGGATGACACCAGGGCCAACCTCGGTAGTCTCTAGTTGGGTAAGTCCCAGACTCTATGAATGAATGTCACTGTCTAGAAGATGGCATCAACCTGTAGTGGTGTCATGGCGAACTCTTCCTGTACTATCTCATGTGGCACTGAGGGCTTACTCGAATCATCCTAGACCTCATAGTCACCTGTAGCGGCTTAAATCTCCTCCACTCTGCCATCCGTAGATCACATCCCAAGAAGGGCGCTGCAACATACATGGCAGTCAGTCGCACTAGCATATCGAAAAGCCAACACTTTGTAGGTGGATCTTGAAAGTGTGCTTGGAAGATCCTGAAAGTGTGCTTGGAAGCACTATTTCTCCAACCGGGCTAGGGCACTCCGTCCCCATGTGAGTCATGCCTATGCTGCATGGGTCATTGTGAAGACTACTCCCAAATATGTGTAGGACTGCACTATCTCCACTGGCTCGTCACGATAAGCCACCAATATTACTTGGCATTATAAGGCACCCTTGTGTCTCTTTCCTTCCCCAATTGTATGAGGTGGCCTTTTTGTCTTTTTAGAGTGGTCAGCAATGGAGAAAGAGCACAAAATTGGACCGCCCAAAGAGGAAAAGTGAGAAAAAGTTGATAGGCAAAAAATTGTGTAAATGTTCATGCAATAATTGCTCTTGGTGCTGTGAAAACCTGGACTAGCTCAAGCATCATGCGAGCATTTCCTAGTTGGTAGAGGCGAGTCCTTGGAATTCCACCTAGGTGAATGTGGACTTCATGCCTTCTTGAATCTTCTATTGAGTATTTTTGGGCAAGCCTTGTGTGACCTACTGAGGTACCAAAAAGATTGTTGGGGTAGTTGTTATCAACACCTTGGTTCTAAGCATGAGCTCATCCATAATTTGGCCAAGCAATAGATGTCACTCACGTGTTGCAAAATACAATTCTCATAGTTTCTTGGTCTAGAAGAGTGGAGGTAATGAGCCTGTAGGGTATCCTAGTCAACAAACTGGTGCACTCCAAACTAGTTTATCATTCATTTGTGGAGTCTTCTAGGGTGGATGGGTAGAGCACCACATATGTGGTTGAAATCAGAGCTTCTGCATATATGATGAATTGTTTCATGTGGTCATCCACATCTTTTGATGCTGGACCCTTTGAAACTAGGTAGTTTGATGTTGACCCTTTTCAATAGGATTGAAAGATAGTGGAGATTTATGGGAGGCATCCTCCCCCAAAAGGGAAGTGCAAACTCTTGAGAAGATATGGGGCCAATTTTCCTTCTCTTTGCCATGAGAATTGCCTCATGGATTGTGCGACGTTTTCTCTCGCCGTCGGAAGCGGTTCATGAGGAACTAGTTCCTTATGCAGTCATGGATGGTTCTATGGACATTTTGCTCTTGTAGGAGCATAAAGTTGATGTTGGTGAGTGTGCTTGAAGTGTCAAGTTCTTATGAGGATACACTTTTTGGTCCATGGCAGATGGATCAAAGGGGGAATTTGCATCTTAGTGATGGCATCTTTTATGTGTTATGTTATTGGTCTTGACATTATTATCCTCGTTAGAGCCCTTGAACATATATACTTCTAATCTCAGAGGGAAAGGAATGTTTTTTTCGGAATGCCGTCATCAGTTCTCTCGCTCTCCCTCATGCAGATCATTGGATTGTTGGAAGGTGACTTTAGCATAGTGTAGCAACGTGCCTCTAGGCATGGATGCCATGAAGGCATCATTCACCCGCTTGATTGAACGTCATTGGGGAGATTTATCCTCTCATTGGTGCTTTATACATTCCCTCTATAGTGCACATAATCTATGCTTAATGGCTCTATGTTCAAATTCTCTAGTCTCCTAGCCAATGTTGTAGTGTGATAAAAATCACAGACACTTTCTAAAACAAGATCAACTCTTTGCCAAGAGTCTAAGGCATCGCATGATCTCCATGTTTCCATCACTTATTGTGATAGCTCTGCATCCAGTAGAATCTCTAGTATTGCCGATGATGATGATGATATTGATGACGATGCTGAGACTGATATATAGTCGACCATCGACATGACTATGTTGTACTTAGGAGTTAGTACTGCCATTCTGCATTTTTGCATTTTGCATTGGTATGGATGCTCGTTTAGGAGCTCCACTACCACAGCTTGTTGTATCAGGATTTTCACAGTCTCATAGACCCATCGGTCTTCCGAAGACTTTAATAAACTTTCTTTCTTTCTTTCTTTCTAGTATGTCAACCAACGAGGGGAATTTTGACTCCCTCAGATTTTTATTACAAGACAATGATCTAGCTTGGAGGTGGATGTACATGGAGAAATAAAGATAGCACCACGTCTATCGAGAGCTGAATCATCAACATAAAAGCTATCCAAATTGGTGAAAATACATCTTGCACCATAACTACAGTTGCTCCAAGAGAAAAGGAGAGAGCGTTTTCCCTTGAAAGTCATCCTCTACCTAACAATCATCGCTGTGAAATGAGCCAACAATCCTCACTGTGAAATGAGAGTGGTGGCTGGTGTAGCTCCCTTCTCCTTGTCAGCCATGTGTCAATATCCCACATACGATATAAGCCCCTCTCTTCATCTTGGTACAAGGGGTAGCAGATCATGGCCCTCCCCTCATGCCCAACCCTTTATCGGTTGATCTTGGGAGTCGGGATGATGGGATGGGGGAGTGGCTTGCAACCTGGATTCAGAGTATTCTGACTTAATATTGTAGTCAATTCTTCTTAATTCACTATATTTTGTAGCTTTTTTTTTTTTTTGCTGCCTAGGCATCTTTGGATAAGCCTGGATCCCTATCTTTTGCGTGACTGGCGTGCTCAACATGATGACTATCAATATCAGTGAGAATAAATTCACCGGTTTAGATATTTTGGATGTAGATACAAAATACAAACCTTTCTCACTGTACCTGAAGATACCTTTTGTGTGGGAAAGCATGCTCCTTCTGTTTTTGAAACTGCCTACTTTGAACTGTTTGCTATGAAGAAATGCTGCTTTTGTAACTCCTAGACTTGTTGCATGAGTATGTTCTTCTAAAACTTCTCCTCATATCTCATGTAAACCTCATTGAAGGTCTGTTTTGCAAATGTATGAACTTGCCCTGGACCTTTTGCCACATGCCCTTCATATGCATAGTCAGTTTGGCCAGGGTTTGGTCTTCATTTCAGACAATTCTACATTACTAACAAAACATCTTGCCACTTTTCTATCATCTTTCTCAACCACATTTTTAATTTGTTCTTCAACTTTTTGGAGTGCTTTGATCTTTTTACTGAACATATGATTTTCAACCACAAGCTTGGAACTATATGAAGTGAGCTCTTGTGATTGATTATAAAATTCTTTTTCATTTCAATTTGTAATTTGAGCTTCCATAACCCTTAAACACTTGTGAAATTAACTGTAGTGTAATAGGCATCTATTGTGTCGAATACCCTTTACTCTCTTGCAATTGTGCAAACTATTGTACAGCATGGTAGTTCATGGAATGGATTAATATTTAAAATCCTAAAGCATTATGAAGATCTTTATTGCCAACCTTTTGGGAGAATGCACTAGGTTTAACCACGTTCTCTTCTTCATCCTACACCTGATGGGTTTGGCTACAAAGGCTCTTTCTTGCTACAAACATAAATTTGTGCTTCACCATCCCTATGGATGAGGCTCGAGTTTTTGTGCTATCACGAGGCACTATTGGTGGATTCTTCTTCAGGTTGTTCATGATGCATACAAAAAATCCACGCACATATTTAGTAGATAATCCAGATTTATACTCTAGTAAGTATTCAGATACAAAGAGATACCACCTATCGTGTGCATCTCTTCATGCCTCGATCCGTATTGCAGTTGGATTATGTTTTGGTATTACGATGGTGGAGGAGAGGGTATTCCAAGTGCCGTACTCTTGTTGACCAGAAATCTATCTAACAGGCGCCAGCGTCCCATCACCGGCTTTGCACTAGCTAGGGCGACATGACATACGGAGGATTCAGCACGGGTGATGATGCTCGTTTCAGTAGCTCCACCCTTACTGTGATTTGTATCAGGTTTTCTTTCAGTATCATAGACCAATCGGTCTTCCGAAGACTCTAATAAAATTTCTTTCTTTCTTTCTTTCTTTCTGCATCTGAATACAATGGATGTTTCCACCTATTTGTTTTCCCTTTGGTCATATGAATATGTAGATTGTTTACTTTCTTGTTATGCTTGATGTTGTCTTTTGCTTTAAGTCTGCAATGCTCCTAAGAGTTGTGAGATTTCTGTCATTCACTACTGCATATGTATTATTTTTGGGAGTCCGTATGAACTTGTAAACACTGGCAATCCTATTGTTTGACTGCTCTACCATCTCCGAGACCGATGATGCCTAGGATGACGCATTCGTGCATTCAAACCAATGGGCAAATGGAGAAGATCCATTCCGGCGTGACATAGTCAATGGATTCCGTGCGCGTCATAGGAAATTCCTTCCCACGAATGAATGGTGATATGCTTTCTGATTGTTTAATGACACCCGTGGTTGAAGTTACTAATGACTGCATTGTGACCTTTTAGAATTCAGGATTTGGCCAATAGTGGAGCCCTTACAGGATTTGGAAGAATACAATTACGGTACCATTTTCGATCTGGCCTACATGAAGCAGACTTCTGAAGTGGGTTCTTGTATGGAAAATGTGAACCAAGTTTTTGCATGTCAGATAGTAAGAATGATCAAGGTTTTAAGAGATGGTCGGCTGCCCAATCAGCCTCTGAATGAGGTGGGTCGGCCCATTATGGGTGGCCAACTAGCCCCAATTGACTAGCTGACTAGCCCATCTTGTGCCTCTCACACGGTCTTCCGATTGCCCCTGTGCCACGTGGCAAAAGCCAAATTTTTGAATATCTTTTCCCCCATTTACCCTAGCCAAGGTTTGACCTACTTGATGCAGTGCACAGCTCATTAGTGGGTGCAAGGGACTAACACTAACCCTAAGGCTTGGAGACTAACGTACGTAGCTCGTGCTTGACATGTCCCTAGCCTAGGGCTCACAATATGGCGATGACATACGATAAATTATTCTTAACTAGGATCTACATTTGTACATGATTTGCACTGATGTCAGGTTAGTGTGTCACAATGCACCCTAGTGTAGGGGTGCATCTGACATTCTCTCCTCCTTAACTTGATGGTAGGTTCATGGCTTCCAAGTAGTCCGCCAGAATATGCGGATATTCCTAGAAGAAGTCTTCGTCAAGCCATTCCGTTTCATGGGTGCCTTGATCATGGAATTTGGTGTACAATTATCGAATCTGTCGACTCGAATCATGTTTCTATTTGTAGAGGAGAATTTGTTCCAACTCAATGACCTCTGTTTAGTCAATCACTTATAGTTGCCGTTCATCTTGGACATCGCGGAGTGTCGGTCCAATGTAAGGCTTCAACCACGAATGTGAAAGACATTATGGATGGTACAATTGTGAGAAAGTTTGAGCCTCATGGAGACGCCGATATATATGATCACAAACAGTCCAAAGCTTTGAAATGAAAGCTTCGGGCAGCACTTGCTCACCTGCTTCAATCTCTACTTCACAGTCTACCTATCCATGTGGGAGTTGTAAGCCTTGGATAGGCCTACAAAGAACCGGATCTCTCGTGTTGTGGTGGGGACATCCCAATCCAATATTGCTTGTACCTTTTCAGGATCCAAGCGAATACCGGATGTGCTGATCATGTACCCTAGGTACCGTATCTCCAAAAGCCCGAAGTTGCTTGTCTTTGCGTTGATGTAGAGCTCATCGTTGTGCGATAATTGTAAGACCTTATTTACATCATGCACGTGTTCTTCTTCTAATAGCATAAAAGATTAGTGGTATATAATCTAAAAGGCCTTTGTCATGGTTGAGTCTGCCCTTCACCTCCGGAGTGCTGACGGAAACTCAATATGAAGACCTTTGTACAAATGGGTGCTCAAGTATGTGTGTTTGTGTGGATTTGTATGTTTGAGAGAATATGTTTATACTTTCGTCTACACCCCCACTGTTCAGCGCTGATGACGTCGGTGGGCATGTCATAGTAGCTAGTCCCTACTATGTGATGGAGTTTATGGTCATCTAGATATATATCATCTAAAAAGATAAAGAGGCACTTACCAATGTGTTCCAAAAAGACCCTTGACATCATCTTGTTGAAAGTGGCAGGTGCATTGGTGAGCCCAAAAGGCATCACCACGAATTCGTAGTGTACATGCTCTATCCAAAAAGCCGTCTTGGGATGTGGGCTTAAAAATATGGATCTAATGGTAGCCACTTTTTAGATAAATCTTCGAAAAATGCTTGGTGCCATTGAGTCTCTCCAAGATGTACTCGTGATGCGGAGCATAGGAAGACGGTGAGTTTTTTTTTGTGCAAAAAGGAGACTTCTGTTAAGTAAGAAAGAAACTCGCTAGAACAAGCTCTGTGCGGAAATACAACATGCTAAGCATGTAATGAAAACACCTCAGAGGAATGAGGTAGAAAGAAACCAAGGCTGAGGCTGAAAATGCCAAGTCAACCCTTGTAGAAGTCTTAGCAAAGAAGGGAGTCTCTCCAATCTCTGAGAAAAGTAACTCTTTTGGAGGAGGCTGCTCGAGATGATCCCTACAGAGTGTGTACCGTATCTGTCCAAGTATTGGCGAAGATCTTAGAAGGGTGAACCTGAGAACCCTCCAGAGCGTCAGTGCATCTGGCTCTCCAAATGTGCCATGCTGCAATGCTAGCTAAGATCTCCCATGGAGAGTCAACCGAGAAATGAGCAGCTCTGAAGAGAGTGGCCGGAACATCCTTTAGAGAGCACGACTCCACAAGATGTCGTCGGATGTGAAGAGCCCAAGAGGAGTCAAAGAAGACTTGGGGCCCTGAAAGAGTGAGCCAAGCCATTGATCCCTAGGTCATGAAGAAGGGTAGGCGAACAAAAGTGCCGAAAAGTCTTGCAATACCCTTCCATATGATTCTTGCCCTGTCTGCAATCCTAAAGGCAGTGTTGTATTGTCTCCAAAGCAGAAAGGCAACGAGGGCAAGAAGGGTCAGCTCCGAACCTAGATCTCCATTGGTTCACTGCTATCCCACCATGAATAGAAAGCCAAAAGAAGAGAGTGATTTTTCTATTCCGGTGGGATTTCCAGAGCCTTTGCCAAAAAATTTCATCCAAGTCAGCAGAAATCTGAAAGTTCTCCCAATGATGAGCTTTGGTAGGCCTCCAACCCCTACAGCTGAGCTGGAATTTCATGGCATTACTGACTGTGTAACGAAAGAAGGGGATGCTCTTTTCTCCGTGCCCTTCATCTATCCATTCCCATTCCCCAAGGTCCCACTGCAAAAACTTAATTGTGACACCTCCATAGAGCCACATCCTCCATGAGCCCAGGGCGATGAGAAGCGGGTCAGGATCCGCCGAGTACCACTGTGAGAGAGAGCCATGCTCCATGAAGCCCACTATCCTGACTGGTTGAAATGGTACCTCCAACAAGATATCATCTGTGGATTTGGACAGCCTGCCCCCCGAAGAAACATCAAAGACTAAAGCATCCTCATGAGTGTCACGAAAAGCAATCACCTGTAAAGGAACTCCCAATCTAGAAAAAGCCCCCATTCAGGTGGAGCAAGTAATAGGCATATCATATGTGTCCACCCAATCCAAGGGCAAGGCTGCATCAATCTGTTGGCCTCTCCCTGCACTCCCTCTAAGATTAAGAACCAACTGGGCCTGTCGATCTGCAGGAAGCTTCCTGAAGGCTTTCCATGCTCCCACAGTAGATGTAGGGACCCTCTCCCATCTTGGCCATTGCATGTAAGGAGAAGCTCCAAGGTCTGCCATGCTCATCCAAAATACTGTCGTTCCACATGATAGGCTGCCTTTCAATCTCTTCACGGGTGGAAGGGGGAATCCTGCGAAGAGTACTCCTGAAGCTGGCCCATGCTTTCAGGATAGCAACCATAAGAGGGGAAGAGGGAGATCTGAGGTGGGCTGTGGTGAAAACCCATTTGGTACTGCGTGTCCAATCCTTTCTAGAGGTGGGCGTGCGAGATTGTATGCATCTGATTAAGAAATCCTTCCAAGGCTCTTGCCCTGGCATAAGTCCTCTCACAACGACCTTGTAGAGTAGGGCTCTGCACTGTAGATCCGGGTCGATGATATTCAAACCCCCTTCTCTTGTAGGAAGAATCAAGGTCTCCCAAGCCACCCTGGCTGTAACATCAGTTGTGCCATTTAGACCACTCCATAAAAAGTTTCGTATGGGCTTCTTAAGATGATTGATACAATCCCTAGAGTGGCACCAACAAGAGCATACAAACCATGCTGTGACTAGAAGAACCTGGTTAACCACCACCACCCTGGAAGCCAAGTCAAGTTTGGCTGAGCTCCAAAAAAGGAGCTTTCTTCTGATACTCTCCAACACCGGAGCAAACTGTTGTGAAGGAGAGATGCCCACCCCAACCTGGCAGCCCAAATATCTGACGGAGACGCCCCTCTGTACCCAAGTGAAGCCAATATCATCACCCCAATCCGAGGTGTCATCATCGCAAATCTAGAAACCATTGGATTTATGCCAATTAATGTGTGCACCTACAACCGTGCAAAATAAATCCAAGGCTGTCCGGAAGGAAGTGAGTGTCTTGGGGGAGGCATCCAAAAAAACAGCCGTGTCATCTGCCAACTCACTATCCAGGAGCTCTTCTTCCTGGCGGATATGAAGCCTCAGCCCATAAATATCAGCTTGAGATCTAAGGTAGATACTCATAGCTTCCGCCACAAACAGAAAAAGAAAAGGGGCAAGAGGACATCCCTGGCGGACTGATTTGGAAATCTGAAATTTGTCCTCTCTTCCCCCCCCAATGAGCACCTGGCTATGGGCTGATCTGTAGAGAGAGGATACTCCTCTAATCCATGCATTTGAAAAACCAAAGCGAGATAGGGTACGCTCTAAAAAATCCCAGTCTACTCTGTCGTAGGCTTTCTCAAAGTCCAAGAGTAGAATGGCCAATCTCTGGCGGCTCTGCATGGTCCATTCTGAGGCCTCCCAAAATGAGAAAATATTATCAAAAATACTTCTGCCATGCACAAACCCTATCTGCGTGTCATGAATCATATTTGGAAGAAAAACATGATGGCTTTCGCCAGAATCTTGTAAAAGGTGCCCAATAGAGTGATGGTTCTCCACTGAGACACTAGATTCCTATTACCCCCCTTTGGGATGAGATGAATGAGACCATCTGTAAGTGAATCAGGCATCTCACCAGAGTTCCACACGCCTTGCAGGGCTGATGTAATGTGATCACCAATCTGCTCCCAAAAAGTAATAAAAAAGGAAGGGGTAAGTCCATCCGAACCTGGGCACTTGCCCTTGTGAAGGGCAAGCAATGCAGTCTTGAATTCTGCATTGGTGAAAGGTGCATCCACAGAACCATACATCTCATCCTTCACCAATACAGGGATACACTGCCAAATAAACTCTCTGGCATCATCTATGGCCTGTGTGCCCGGATCTGCAGTAAGAAGGGATGCAAAAAATTTTGAGGCTATACGCATGACGGCATCCGGATCTGACTGTAAAACCCCGTCTGAGTCAACAAGCTGCGAGACACTATCTCTACTATGTCTGGGCCCATGAGTAGAGAAGAAGTGTTTGTTGACCTTGCCACCCATCTGAATCCAAAATGATTCCCATGCATGAAAGGCATACTTTGCTCTTTGATCCAAGAATGTCTGCATATGAGCCCTTGCTACAGCAAGGCGTTCCTGAATCCAAGCATCAGTGGGCTCCTTCTGCTCTTCCCTCTGAAGGGACGCTAACTGTTGGAGTATACCAATCTCACGTCTCTTGGACTCAACGACTGTATGATAATAGTCACTAATTTCGGATATGGCTGCAGCTACCTGAGATGGGCGGACAACTCCACCCTGTATGTGAGAAACCCAAATCTGTAAAATATCCTCCGTGAGGCTCTCCTCTGCATGAAAAGCATCTGGAATCTGGACACTGGCAGAGCGTCCTCTCTGATGAGGCTAAAAAATCTGGAAAATGATATGAGGTGGAAACCCCAGTAGAAATGCATACAGATCCGCCTTTGTCAAGTGCCCAATCGTCTACATAAAATCTGTCAATACGTGCATGGATGGGCATATGTAATCTCCTGTTCGACCAAGAGTACAGGAGTGACTGTGGCATAACATGAAAGGCATCATCAAACCAAAAGTCCCTGCCATTGTACTGAAGAGAAAGGCATCCCAGGCTGCCCTCTCGAAAGAGTGAATTCCACTCTGTCTGCCTCCCTTTTTGTTTGATGGCAATTCAACCATGTTGAAATCACCACCAATGATCCAGGAATCTGCAATAGGGGCCCAAGAGAGTAGTTCCTTCCAAAAGGAGATCCTCTCCCCTCTGTTGTTGGGGGCATAAAGTTTGAGAAGACCAATCTTACGCCCTCCAACCAAAATAATGATCCATTGAGCTCTAGAGGGGGAGATAATAGCATGACCAGCAACCAAGGGGAGAATAGAAGGAGAGACCGAAATGCAAGTACTGTGAAGATAGTGGGAGAGAAGTAAGGAGTCTCACTTGCAGCTTTCTCACATACACAATGGGGGAATGCACACAAAGGTGGAGGCTGAAAACAGTTTTCTTCTTCTTAGTTGTGAAAGCCAAAAGAACTCTAGTACAAAGAAATAGAAGAATCCTATATGTGGGTCTCAAACCAAACTCAGCTAACTAAGGTGGCATACTAACTGAGCCACGAAATAGAGTACATAAGGATAGCTGTCATCTAGCTATTATTCATGGGCGGTGTACCAACCGCATCTGCGCTAACAAGTCGGTGACATAAATGCACAACGGTCACCCTGGCATATGACGAGTGGAGCTCGATATCTCAACACTCCCTCTCGAGCTCAATCCCAATTCCTGCACACAAAGCAGGTCTCTGAACTTGCGCAGCTTCTCTGCGCCCAATGCCTTCGTGAATATGTCAGCTACCTGATCCTCTGTGCTGACATAAACTAGATCAATAAGACCTAGTAAAACCTTCTCTCGCACATAGTGATAATGCACCTCAATGTGCTTTGTTCTAGCATGATAGACTGGGTTATTTGCCAAGTGTATACTGCTCATGTTGTCACAATAAATGACAACTCGCCCATCTGTAGACTGATGCATATCATAAAGTAGCTTATGCAACCAAGCTACCTCACATGCAGCCATTGCTGCACCCCTGTACTCAACCTATGTGCTCGACAAGGCAACTGTATGCTGTTTCTTGCTGCTCCAAGTGACTGCAGCACTCCCAAAAGAGAACACATATCCACTGGTAGATTGTCTATCAGAAATACTACCAGCCCAATCAGCATCAGTGTATCCATGCAAGTGTATCTGAACCCCAGTCTCATAAAATAGTCCATACTGCAATGTGGACTTCACATACCTGAGTATGTGTCTAGCCGCATCCAAATGCGGTTTCCTTGGAGCGTGCATAAACTGACTTACCAATCCAACAACATAGCTCAAATCTGGCCTGGTAATAGTCATATAAATCAAACTTCCTACTATGCGTCTGTACATAGTAGGGTCTTCCAGAAGCTCACCTGCATTTGCGCTCAGCTTCACATTCTGCTCCGAAGGAACTGAAATAGGCTTACAGCGTGTTATCCCATATTTGGACAGCATGTTCAATCCATACTGCCTCTGCAAGAGCCGTATCCCACCTGGTGATCTAATCACCTCAATGCCCAAGAAATAACGCAGCTCTCCCAAATCCTTCATCTCAAACTTCTGCTTCAATAGCATTTTCACATGAAGGATATCTTTCATCACTATCACCTGTGATGATCAAATCATCAACATAAATGACAAGCAGCATAATACCTTTCTTTGTTTTTCTCACATAAAGTGAGAAATTTGCCTTGGAAATCTGAAAGCCAATAGTGACAAGATACTGTCCTATCTTGTTAGACCATGCTCTAGGTGCTTGCTTCAAGCCATACAAGGCTTTCTTTAACCTGCAAACAAACTCAGGATGAACAGCATGAACATAACCTGGTGGCTGCTCCATAAAGATCTCTTCTTGCAAATCACCATGCAAGAAGGCATTCTTTACATCCATCTGATGTAAAGACCATCCCTTTGATGCAGCCATAGCAATGACTGCTCTTACGGTTGCCATCCTTGCAACCGGACTGAATGTTTCTTCATAATCAATGCCATATGTCTGTGCATACCCCTTGACAACTAATCTTACCTTGTATCTGTTGACAGAACCATCTGCATTGTGCTTCACCTTATAAACCCACTTACAGCCAATTGCATTCTTGTCTTTAGGCAAAGGCACCAATTCCCATGTAGCGTTTGCTTCCAAGGCATCCATTTCTTCATCCATGGCTTTCTCCCATTTTTCTTTTCCCATGGCTTGCTCAAAAGAAGTGGGTTTTGGTTTCTGTATCACTTTGACCATATAGGCATAGTGAATGGCTGTGAATCCATCATACTTCAGCCTATCCACAGGATACCTAGCTCTGGTAGAACTGCGCAAAATAGGCTCACTTCTAGGTGCTCTCAAAACATCCCTGGTCTTCCTTACTCCAGGTGTAACAATAGAAGGAATACCCAAGTCATCATCAATGCTCTGTTCTGAGCCACTGGATTCACCATCCATATAAGAGTGACCTGCATTCACATCAAACATGGACTGATCTATCTTCTCTTTTCCTTTTCGTGATACTTGCATACTACTATTTGCATTGCTTTGAGGAGATTCTGCTGATCTCAATCTGCCTGTCCATGGCGAAGTATGTGAACCATTGCTAGAGAACACTGCAGGTCCACTAATATTTTGTGATTGCTGCTGTGAATTCTGTGCAGCATTACTATTTTGTGCATCTAAATTATCAATCACATTTACTGGTTTATATCAGCTGCTCATCTCATCAAAAACATCTCTGACTCACTGTAAACTTACGAGTAGAAGGGTTATAGCATCTATATCCTTTCTGCTGCAGAGAATAATCAATAAAGATGCACTTCTCAGCTTTTGGATCCAACTTGGACGTCAACTCATCTGGCACATGAACATAGGCAATGCAACAAAAAATTTTCAAATGAGAAATATCTGGTTTATATCAGCTGCTCATCTCATAAAAAACATCTCTGACTCACTGTAAACTTACGAGTAGAAGGGTTATAGCATCTATATCCTTTCTGCTGCAGAGAATAATCAATAAAGATGCACTTCTCAGCTTTTGGATCTAACTTGGACATCAACTCATCTGGCACATGAACATAGGCAATGCAATAAAAAATTTTCAAATGAGAAATATCTGGTTTCCTACCAGTATACATCTCCTCTGGCATCATGTCATGTATTGCTGCAGTGGGAGTCTTGTTTATTATGTAAACTGCTGTAGCAATTACTTCAGTCCAATAATAATCTGGTAGGTCTTTCTCATTTAGCATGGCCCGAGATACCTCTCCAATATGCCTGTTTTTCCTTTCTGCAAGTCCATTTTGCTGTGGGGTATGACTGCATGAATATTGTTGCTTTATGCCATGCTCCTACAGGAACCTTGCAAACTCATTTGAGAGGTACTCTCCCCCTCCATTTGACCTTAGGCATTTTATTTGCAGGTCTGTTTCTTTTTTTTTTTTTCAACGATAGCTTTAAAAGCTTTGAAATGCCCAAACACTTCACTTTCTTTTTTATAAAATACACCAGAACTTTTCTGCTGTAGTCATCAATAAAAGTGACAAAATAATGAGAGCCTCCAATAGATGCAGCTTTAGTAGTCCATACATCAGAGTGAATTAATTCCAATGGCTTCTTACTCTCTTGAACATGTTTAGGAAATGGTTTCCTTGCCTGTTTTCCAAATTGACATGCTTCACATACCTTATGCATTTCTGCAACCTTCAATTTAGGCAATCCTGCAATAATATTTTGGGCTTGCATTGATTTAAGTCGATGTACATTAACATGACCAATGTGTTTATACCGGATATCAATATATGCAACTACACCGGTCCCATGTGCAAACATTGCTGCACTCAATTCAGGCATGTCTGCATCCAACGTAAACATCCTGTCCTTCTTCTTTCCTTTTGCTATCAAGCGACCGTTATTTTTCATATCCTCAACAAAGCATCCATGAGGATTAAATCTGACCTGCAAGCACTGCTCAATCATTTGACCAACAGAAACCAGGTTCTTGGTGATATTCGGGACATGAAATACATCAGACAAGTATTTCTTTTTCCCATCCTGCATAGACAAAGGAATTTTACCAATCTGCACAATAGGATGTGCAGTATCATCACCAGTCTCCACAAATCCGGGTCTTTCCATTTTCCTTGCATCCTGCATCCATTCTGCATGATCTGTCATGTGGTTTGACGCACCTGAGTCAACATACCACACATCATTGCTTTCTTCTGCAGTTGACACATAATTGGTCATGTGCTGCACCATATACAGATGCTCATTTCTGTCATCACCCTGTCTACTAGAAGATACATAATTTCCTTGCTGCAATTTTCCATTCATGCTGTCATTTTGCTTTTTATAGCAGTCTTTAGCATATGACCCATTTTACCACAGTAGTAGCATTCAACATTGTTGTTTGCATTTTGGCCTCTTTGCCATCCACCACGACCTCTTTGGCTCTCCCTGCCTCTAGAGTTACCACGTCCCCCTCCTTAGGACTGGTTTTCTTGAGTTTGCTGCATATTCTGACTTCTACCACGGCCTCCAGATCGGCCTGCTCTACCTCTGTCTCTACCTCTTCTAGCATTTGAGTAGAAGGCAGTTTCTTTTGAAGTTCCTCTTGAAGAAGATGCACCACCATTTCTCTGCTCTTCATAAATTAGAAGAGCAAACAACTCCTTAAAATCAGGAAATTTTTCACGGACGGCAATGGATGTCCGAAATTGTGCATAATCCTTTCCTAGACCATTCAAGGTTATAGGAACTAAATCATCATCTTCCCTCAGCGACTCAATGGAAGCAAGTGCATCTGCAATCTTCTTCACCTTCATGTGATAGTCATTGATGCTCATATTCTCTCTTTGCACATTATGCAACTCCTGCTTGAGCTACATTTTCCTGGCTTGCGTATTTGCGCTATACATTTTTGCCAAAGTATCCCATGTCTCCTTTGGCGTACTTGCATCCTGAATATGCACAATCATAGAATCTAAAATACTGATAGACAGCCAGTACATAACTTTTCTGGCTCTCTCATGCCATCCTTTAAATGCATGCATTTCTTGTTGATTGGAAACATAAGGAAAAACTGGTTCCTCTTCATTTTCTATAATGAACTCTCAATAGCCTTTTCCCATAAGGAAATTCGTCATTCTAAACTTCCATGCTTGGAAGTTGTTCTTGTTAAGCTTTTCAGTGACAATCTGTGAAAGAGAATCAGACGCCATTACAGAACACTGCAAAATATTCTGTCACTGCAAAAAACACAGCTTCTGCCTCACAAGGGCAAATCTGCAAAACTGACGGAAGTGGTATTTGACCACACAGTCACTTCCTAGTGACGATTTTGCATGAACAGGTAATAAGGATGATTCTGTAACTCCCAATATCTCTGCGCACAGGCATACGATGCAATTTTTGCGGCAACTTTTCACCGACCTGCAGAGCGGTGGTCGCACAGCAAAAACAGGGCCTTTTTCTCAGTGCTTGCGGAGAACTTCCGCCTCCAAAACGAGCCCCAAAATGGCCTCGAATCAAAAAAATAAAGTCACCAAGGGCTTCGCCTTCACCCGCAGCATATACTGTTCTCACGCCACACCGAGAAGGGCGTCTTAATCTGAGACAATGCACTCTTGCACTTTTCGGCTGTGCTACATGCAGAGATTTGCTTCTAAACTCAAAAAAGGAAAGCAACACTGGTCCTCTTACCAGGACACTGTGAACTTGGTTTGCTTTCTTGAGCTCCTTACCACGAACCAGGCTCTGATACCATGTGAAGATAGTGGGAGAGAAGTAAGGAGTCTCACTTACATCTTTCTCACATACACAATGGGGGAATGCACACAAAGGTGGAGGCTGAAAACAATTTTCCTCTTCTTAGTTGTGAAAGCCAAAAGAACTCTAGTACAAAGAAATAGAAGAACCCTATATGTGGGTCTCAAACCAAACTTAGCTAACTAAGATGGCATACTAACTGAGCCATGAACTAGAGTACATAAGGATAGCTGTCATCCAGCTATTATTCATGGGCGGTGTACCAACCGCATCTGCAGCTAACAAGTCGGTGACATAAATGCACAACGGTCACCCTGGCATATCACGAGTGGAGCTCGATATCTCAACAAGTACCTCCCCTTGTGCTCGTAGCAGGTGACCAGAAGGTATGTCCAGAGAGCAGTTTGCCAGACTTAGCGCAATCACTGGCATCCAACTTGTGTTCATGGATAAAAAGGATATCAATAGCACCTCCAGTGACACGTGGATGAAGCTAATTCTGGATCAGCTGCTTATGGCGACGGTGTGGAACTCTGCCTAGGCCCTGTATGTTCCAGCTGACTATCCTCATCGACGAGAGGATGCTGGATTGAGAGGCTTACCCGACCTAGTAGAGGAGACCAGCTTCCCTTGGGTCGAAACATTCCTGCTGAGGGAAGGAAACTCAAAAGGTGAAAGGATCCCCACATCTGTTGAGGGGAAGGCCCTATCAAAAGAAATCCCAATGACCGGGATCCCTAAGGTGGAGGGCACAAACTTCTCATCCATGAAAGTCGCCGAATCTGCCAGTGTCAAAAAAGAATTCCTGAGAAACAAGTCTGGCCGAGGAGTGTGAAGAAGACCTGCACTCGTGGAAGATGGATGAGAAGGACCTGCCAGGCCTCTATCAGCAGAATTGGAGCTGGGGGCTGAGGAGGCCTGTGGTGGGGCTGAAGAGGGATCTGGAGTCCTCATCTGTGCATGCACTCCCTTGATCGTCCTGACTGTGGCAGAAACAGTCTGTGGGGAAGAAGTATCGGAAGCCCCCTCATGATCCGAAACCAAAGTGACTGGGGTTGGTGCATCTGAAGGCCCCTCCTGATGTGGAAGTGTAGTGTTTGGGGCTGCAGCAACATCCATCTCTGGAGTCTGGATGGCGTCTGTGTGAACTTGATCAAAGGTCTCCTCTTGAGGTAAAGGAGCTGCTCTGATCGCTCTCCATCGTGGTACTGGGTGTGCTACAGGATTTGGGCGCCTTGCTGCCCCTTGTGGTCCTGGGGTGCACGAAGCAGGGCGCCTTGTTGCTCTTGGTGGTCTTGAAGTGTCTGGTACAGGGCATTGGGGAGGTGTAGTCGGGGTAGTACGTGAAGGAGCTACACTAGAAGACCTCTTGGGTCTTTTTCTCTTCCTTGGGCAGTCTCTAGCAAAGTGCCCAAGTGTCCTGCAGATCCTGCACTACCTGCGATCTCGACTCTTTGTCGAAAGAGAGCCATTTGGACGCTGAAGCATAATGTGGTCATCTGAAATGTTAGGGTCAGACACAATGACCCTAACTCGAGGCACCCTGTCTGCTCTGATTGCCTCTGCCGAGGAAGAAGGCATGTCAAGAAGGGGAGGGATCTCAGTGACCACTCCGAAGGTGGCTCCGATAGTACCAAGAAGTCGATAGTAGACCTGAGGAAGACTAGGGAACCTGATGAACAGAGATGTGACCTGACTGTCCTCCTCTACCGGATCGAAGCCCAAGGTGTAGGGCAAAAGAGAAATCCTCCTCGAACCCAAGGCCAAAGGATTAGCTTTGAGAACAAGGGCTGTCGACTCATGGGAGTCAAAAACAACCTGAAAAAATCCTCGTCCCAAAAGTTGAATATCCTTGAGGTGTGGGGCGAGATCTCTTGGTAACACCGCCAGCATCTAGTCTCTAGCCTGTGATCCGGAAGGGTGTGATCCAAAGATGCGTGCGAAGAGCGATATGGAGCCCTCGAGCTCTACATCTTTTTTGAGCTGCTGCAACTCGTCTTTTGAAAATATGACGGTTCTCGCAGCCGGTGGGGGTGGACGAAGATTGGCTGAATGGGGATCCATTCGTTGATCGAAGTGAAAAGGCCGATTCAAACACTGTAATTACTCCGTCCGTGGAAATGCTGCCCAGGACGCCCTGGAACAAGGGCGCAAGAAGGGGAGGAAAAGTGGAGAGGGGAAAATAGAAGAGGGAGGCGAGTTGCGGCTAGGCAACAGAGCATTAGGAAGGGGGCGGAGGAGAGGGAGGGAGGGGCGCGGGGTAGGAAGGGGTGAAGGAGGGGGCAGGGGCCAGGAGGGGAGGAAAAAGGCAAGGGCAAAGGAGGGGGCGGGGGAGAGGTTCACTGGGCGGTTTCGCACCTGGGACCACCTTGGACCAACTGGATGTGACCCTCATGGAGCATTGTTAGGGAATTGATCAATCAATTTGCAACCTTTGTAAGGGATTAGTATGGTTGGTCATGCAATTGCATGCAACTAGAAGCCAACAGTGCCATGTACGATTGGTGTGTGATATGTGGTCGAATCCACTAGAGCATTGCATGTATTTCCACCCATTTCCAACATGTGGTATCAGAGCGGTTAGAGTCTTGTGAGTCTGTGAGTTGTGAGGAGTCTTTACACTGCTCGAGAGCTATGGAAGCATGGTCCAAGGTGGAGTAACTATATTATGGGTAAGCTGTGAAAATATTGAGTTCAATGACATAATCTCGATGCTTTTGGGTGAAGAACATAGGGCAGAGGCAATTATGCTTGGTGAAGAACTCTCATATGTAGAAAGGGATAAAGAAAAAGCAAATTGCAATTGCAGTAAGAAATGCTTGTTTGTGAATACTGTGGGGGGACGACCATTTTCTGAGCATCCGAGCAAAGGGGAAAAAAAGCTGCCAACTATGTAAAAATATAGCAAAAATGGATTGGAAGAAAACATAGTTTCACTTATAAATATGCAAAGTATTATAGGAATGGCTACTTCATACACAAATCTTTACATGACTCTTTGGGAATGGTGAATAACATAATGGGATGGATTTTGACGAAACCCACATGTAGAGTAGATTTCTCTATGAAAATTCCTTTATGATCCTTCTTACAACTTTTACTTAATAGGGGGTGAACTTGAAAATTCTCTCTCAACCTATCTTCATGAAAGGGTTTTTACAAAGAAACCTCATTGAAGAAAGCCATACAAGATAGTTTCGCTAGCGAAACCCCTTTGAAGTAGGTCTTCCAAGGCAGTTTCGTTAGACAATAGTTTTAAAGTGTCATAACTTTCACATACAATGTCCAAATATAGTCATTCAATCACTCAAATTGATCGGAACATGCCATTTGAGTTCATTTACGGATTATATTTTACAAAATCTTTATTATGTTGTTTTTAAATCCTACATGTATTTTATGAGAGTAGATATGAAAGCCCAAGTTGTCTCAAGGCCCTCAATGCATCAGTGCTCAAAGATTTCAAACTGGGAGCTTCCTTCTCGGATGAGGTGAATCTTCTCCTCGTGTTGCAGGTCCTCACGCTGCTGCTCGCTTCAATAGGGCACCTGAAGGCTATAGTAGTCGATGGGGAAGAAGGGGGGGAGGCGCCTTTATGTAGGGCAACCCCCCTGCCAAAAATGGCCGCCTAATAGACCGTAGGCCAGCCTAGCTGGCCGACCTGGTCGGTCAGTTGGCTGACCATATGGTCAGCCTGTTTGGCCGACTTGAAGTCGCCCTGACGGGCGACATGTAGTCGGCCGCCATTTGTGACCAGCCACAGTTTCCCCTCTTCTCAGCCAATGCTCCCCCCCGCCCCCCCCACCCTCCCCCCTCCCCTCCCCCCCCCTCCCTGGCACTCCTCATTTGGGAGCCTCACAACCAGGGGGGCATTGACTTCTAACAAGGATAGGGTCAATTTAGGGCCAGTTCCGGTAGAAGGAGAAGGGAGCAGGGCAAGGACGGGGCACTAATGGCCAGCAAGTCCTTCCGGTCAAGAACTGACGAACCAGTTGGCCCAATTAGACATGGCCGACTTGGTCTGGCCAACCAGCTCCTGTCGCTGGCCTATTCATAGGCTTTCTCACCTGCTTCTTGGAACATCCAGTGAGCCACTTCTTGAGCGCTTCTGCTAGGGACTTGTGCAGCCATCTGCTAGCATATTTGGGAGCCACGTGGAGTTGATCTATTCTGTTGTACCTCTCAGGCTGAGGTTTTTTTCCACAATTTATACAGTTGCCATTGCGTTACTGCTGTGTCATTCTCTCTCTCTCCTCCATGCTTCCACACTCGCACTACTCTTAACAGATAGAACTCTCTTTCCAAATCTATCAAGATGATAGAGCCCATGGTATACTGCCCCTGAAATAACTATCACATAGTCTCTCACTATCCTCAAAGTTGAAGACAAAACCTCTTTTAATAAAAGAGGACACTCACAACAATTTCTTCTTAATTCTAAACACATAAAGTACATCCTACAAGCATAAATCTGTACCATCTATCGCTGTGAGTACAATCTTACCATGTCCCTAGCTTCTGATACCTTCTGGGAGACAGCCCCTAGCTTTGTGAATAAATCCCTCTTAGAGGTGATCTGTCTAGAGGCACTGCTATCAGAATACCATACAACCTATTTCTCATCCAGAAGGAGGGACATATGCTCTTGAGAAGCATCATAATTGCATACTATCCTACACATAATTTGCTGATACATTATCTTTGCTTGCAAGAGTAGTAGAAGAGTCATGAACAGCTATACTACATCCTTTCTTCTTCTCTTTGGCTATTCTCTTGCTACATTCATTGATGTAATGCGCTAGCTTCTTGCAATAATTACACTTTCCCTTTGTTGGCTGTCCGGAATCAACCATTGATAGCCACCTGTTTTGCCTTACCCTTGTTCTATACCATAAATGCTTGATCGTGACCATGCATACTCAGAGAACGTGCCTGCTCTTCTTGTAACAAAAGCCCCACCAATTCCTAGAACATGGTCGTAAGAGGCGTTAGTATGAGATGTGTATGGTACGCACCCTGGAAGACTCGTATTTTATGGGGAGGTTAGGGACGTTTTAGGGGCATTTTTAAAAAATGTATATATATACATATTTATACACATGTAACACACACAGAGAACTTAATACTTTAAAGTTTTAAACTTTAAGACTATACTACATAGACTCATGACTCGGTGTTGAGAGGTGTGAAGTAGAATGTTCTGTCATTCAAAAAAGTACAATAAAAAAACATTAAGCATGTAAACATAACAATGTGAAAATGATAAAAAAAAGTCGAAAGAGCAATAGCACACCTATAGCGAGGATCTAAGTGGATATGCCGTGACTCGCAATAGTCGAGGAAATACGGGTACATCCCCTTGTTATTGTCAAAGCACACTACAGGTGTCAATATCCACCTACATGCACCCTCCAACCCAGTCAAAGCTCCTAATGGAATTGCATATGCATACGCAAATGCCTATTACTCTAAAACGATGCCATGAGTACCTTCCATTGTCCTGCAAACCATCATGGAAAAATAGCATCCTTTTGAGGCTGTTGTCATTCGTATTTCTTTGTACCATCATCAAGAGAAAGTTAAACCTGTTTGACATGCACACAAATAAGTCACAAGATAATACTACAAAATCATGTGAACTCGTGTACGTCAATAGACAATAGTAAGGAACTATTCACGCTTCCACCTCGAGGAAAGGCATGTCTATAAGGTAGGAGGTATGGCATATATAATGGGATCCATAAACTGAGAATTAGATTATGTAACGACTGCTCTGTTATATATATAATGGCATCCATAACTGAGAATTAGATTATGAAATGACGCCTTGTTATATGCTTGTGCTGCAGCCTACATTATGGTATGCATATATATATGGGGAGATGATGCCTATAGTTAGGGCAAAAATATTCCAGCTCCTTTGCTGATGTAATCATCTGAAATATTGTAAGTTGTGCTCTGTAGATGACCTATATTTGTGCCTGAGTACGGCTCATAGCTACTGAGTTGTGAGGGTGGTTCTGGGTTAACATTACCAGCATGGTGGCTATGGCTTTGATGTCACAAAGGGTGGATGTTGATCAAGTGGCATCTCATCTTGGACCACTCAGCTACCAATGGCATTTTACTGTGAGGCACCACTTGTGCCATCTTGTGCCAACTGACCAGCACTCACAGCAGCACACTTTTACCACTTGTCGTTACCGCTCCATTAATTAATGGGGGTCCTCTCACTTCAACCAATTCTCTCTAGACACACTGAAGAGGACCACTTCTATAAATATACTCTTAGGACTGCAAGAAGTAATAGTACACAAGCAACACATCAGGATTACATGGTAATAGTACATGAACTAGTGACATTTTGTGTAACTATCAATTTTAATGATGATGCAATTAGGTATTGGAATGGTGCTATGCTCTTGTGTTGTCTATGTCAATGCATATCACATCGAGAGACAGCTCGACAGACACAGATACGAGAGCTCCTCACATCTCACCAAAGAGCCACCAGGTTACCTGGATATATGGAACCTCAGCATGTACTAGGAGTGCTAGCTTTGAGCACCTGATACTCTTCTGTTATTTTGCTACTCTGGTATGTTGTTCACTAGTTCAGCACTTTAGCTTTCAACAAGGGTCTTAGTGAACCCTTTGTGAAGATAGTGGGAGAGAGAGGAGTCTTACTTGCGGCTTTCTCACATACACAATGGGGGAATACACACAAAGGTGGAGACTGAAAACAATTTTCCTCTTCTTAGTTGTGAAAGCCAAAAGAACTCTAGTACAAAGAAATAGAAGAATCCTATATGTGGGTCTCAAACCAAACTCTGCTAACTAAGGTGGCATACTAACTGAGCCACGAACTAGAGTACATAAGGATAGCTGTCATCCAGCTATTATTCATGGGCGGTGTACCAACCGCATCTGCGCTAACAAGTCGGTGACATAAATGCACAACGGTCACCCTGGCATATCACGAGTGGAGCTCTATATCTCAACACTCCCCCTCGAGCTCAATCCCAATTCCTGCATACCAAGCAGGTCTTTGACCTTGCGCAGCTTCTCTGCGCCCAATGCCTTCGTGAATATGTTAGCTACCTGATCCTCTGTGCTGACATAAACTAGATCAGTAAGACCTAGTAAAATCTTCTCCCGCACATAGTGATAATGCACCTCAATGTGCTTTGTTCTAGCATGATAGACTGGGTTATTTGCCAAGTGTATACTGCTCATGTTGTCACAATAAATGACAACTGGTCCATCTGTAGACTGATGTATATCATAAAGTAGCTTATGCAACCAAGCTACCTCACATGCAGTCATTGTTGCACCCCTGTACTCAGTCTCTGTGCTCGACAAGGCAACTGTAGGCTGTTTCTTGCTGCTCCAAGTGACTGCAGCACTCCCAAAAGAGAACACATATCCACTGGTAGATCGTCTATCAGAAATACTACAAGCCTAATCAGCATTAGTGTATCCATGCAACTGTATCTGAACCCCAGTCTCATAAAATAGTCCATACTGCAATGTGGACTTCACATACCTGAGTATGTGTCTAGCTTCATCCAAATGCGGTTTCCTTGAAGCCTGCATAAACTGACTTACCAATCCAACAACATAGCTCAAATCTGGCCTGGTAATAGTCATATAAATCAAACTTCGTACTATGCATCTGTACATAGTAGGGTCTTCCAGAAGCTCACCTGCATCTCCGCTCAGCTTCATATTCTGCTCCAAAGGAACTGAAATAGGCTTACAGCCTGTCATCCCATATTTGGACAGCATGTTCAATCCATACTGCCTCTGCAAGAGCCGTATCCCACTTGGTGATCTAATCACCTCAATGCCTAAGAAATAACGCAGCTCTCCCAAATCCTTCATCTCAAACTTCTGCTTCAATAGCATTTTCACATGAAGGATATCTTTCATCACTATCACCTGTGATGATCAAATCATCAACATAAATGACAAGCAGCATAATACCTTTCTTTGTTTTTCTCACATAAAGTGAGAAATTTGCCTTGGAAATCTGAAAGCCAATAGTGACAAGATACTGTCCTATCTTGTTAGACCATGCTCTAGGTGCTTGCTTCAAGCCATACAAGGCTTTCTTTAACCTGCAAACAAACTCAAGATGAACAGCATGAACATAACCTGGTGGCTGCTCCATAAAGATCTCTTCTTGCAAATCACCATGCAAGAAGGCATTCTTTACATCCATTTGATGTAAAGACCATCCCTTTGATGCAGCCATAGCAATGACTGCTCTTACGGTTGCCATCCTTGCAACCGGACTGAATGTTTCTTCATAATCAATGCCATATGTCTGTGCTTACCCCTTGACAACTAATCTTGCCTTGTATTTGTTCACAGAACCATCTGCATTGTGCTTCACCTTATAAACCCACTTACAGCCAATTGCATTCTTGTCTTTAGGCAAAGGCACCAATTCCCATGTAGCATTTGCTTCCAAGGCATCCATTTCTTCATCCATGGCTTTCTCCCATTTTTCTTTTCCCATGGCTTGGTCAAAAGAAGTGGGTTCTGGTTCTTGTATGACTTTGACCATATAGGCATAGTGAATGGCTGTAAATCCATCATGTTTTAGCCTATTCACAGAATACCTAGCTCTGGTAGATCTGCGCAAAATAGGCTCACTTCCAGACACTTCAGTTTTCTTTTTCATAAAATACACCCAAACTTTTCTGCTGTAGTCATCAGTAAAAGTGACAAAATAATGAGAGCCTCCAATAGATGCAGCTTTAGTTGTCCACACATCAGAGTGGATTAATTCCAATGACTTCTTACTCTCTTAAACATGCCTAGGAAATGGTTTCCTTCCCTGTTTTTCAAATTGACAGGCTTGACATACCTTATGCATTTCTGCAACCTTGAATTTAGGCAATCCTGCAATAATATTTTGGGTTTGCATTGATTTAAGTCGATGTACATTAACATGACCAATGCATTTATGCCAGATATCAATATCTGCAACTACATTGGTCCCATGTGCAAACATTGTTGCACTCAATTCAGGCATGTCCGCATCCAATGTAAACATCCTGTCCTTCTTTTCTTTTGCTATCAAGCGACCGTTATTTTTCATATTCTTAACAAAGCATCCATGAAGATTAAATCTGACCTGCAAGCCCTGCTCAAAGCCCTGCTCAACCATTTGACCAACAGAAATCAGGTTCTTAGTGATATTCGGGACATGAAATACATCAGACAGGTATTTCTTTTTCCCATCCTGCATAGATAAAGGAATTTTACTAATTTGCACAATAGGATGTGCAGTATCATCACCAGTGTCCACAAATCCTGGCCTTTCCATTTTCCTTGCATCCTGCATCCATTTTGCATGACCTGTCATGTGGTTTGACGCACCTAAGTCAACATACTACACATCATTGCTTTCTTCTGCACTTGTCATAGAGTTGGTCATGTGCTGCACCATAAACAGATGCTCATTTCTGTCATCACCCTGTCTACTAGAAGATGCATAATTCTCTTACTGCAATTTTCCATGCATGATGTTATTCTGCTTTTTATAGCAGTCTTTAGCCATATGACCCATTTTACCACAGTAGTAGCATTCAACATTGCTGTTTGTATTTTGGCCTCTCTGCCATCCACCACGACCTCTTTGGCTCCCCCTGCCTCTAGAGTTATCACATCCTTCTCCATAGGACTAGTTTTCTTGAGTTTGCTGCATATTCTGATTTCTACCACGGCCTCTAGATCGACCTGCTCTACCTCTGCCTCTGCCTCTGCCTCTGCCTCTATCTCTTCTAGCATTTGAGTAGAAGGCAGTTTCTTTTGAAGTTCCTCTTGAAGAAGATGCACCATCATTTCTCTGCTCTTCAGAAATTAGAATAGCAAACAACTCCTTAAAATCAGGAAATTTTTCACGGACGGCAATGGATGTCCGGAACTGTGCATAATCCTTTCCTAGACCATTCAAGGTCACAGAAACTAAATCATCTTCCACTGGCGACCCAATGGAAGCAAGTGCATCTGCAATTTTCTTCACCTTCATGTGGTAGTCATTGATGCTTATATTTTCTCTCTGCACATTGTGCAACTCCTACTTGAGCTGCATTTTCCTGGCTTGCGTATTTGTGCTGTACATTTTTGCCAAAGTATCCCATGTCTCCTTTGGCGTACTTGCATCCTGAATATGCACAATCATAGAATCTGAAATACTGATAGACAACCAGTACATAACTTTTCTGGCTCTCTCATGCCATCCTTTAAATGCTTGCATTTCCTGTTGGTTGGGAACATTAGGAAGAACTGGATCTTCTTCATTTTCTGTAATAAACTCCCAATAGCCTTTTTTCATAAGGAAATTCATCATTCTAAACTTCCATGCTTGGAAGTTGTTCTTGTCAAGCTTTTCAGTGACAATCTGTGAAAGAGAATCAGACGCCATTACAGAACACTGTAAAATATTCTGTCACTGCAAAAAACACAGCTTCTGCCTCACAAGGGCAAATCTGCAAAACTGACGAAAGTGGTATGTGACCACACAGTCACTTCCTAGTGACGATTTTACATGAACAGGCAACAAGGATGATTCTGTAACTGCCAATATCTCTGCGCACAGGCATACGATGCAATTTTTGCGGCAACTTTTCACCGACCTGCAGAGCAGTGGTCACACAGCAAAAATAGGGTCTTTTTCTCAGTGCTTGAGGAGAACTTTCGCCTCCAAAACGGGCCTCGAAATGGCCTGGAATCAGAAAAATAAAGTCACCGAGAGCTCCGCCCTCGCCCGCATAATATAGTGCCCTCTCGCCACACTGCGAAGGGCGTCTCAATCTGAGATAGTGCACTCTTGCACTTCCGGCTGTGCTACCTGCAGAGATTTGCTCCCAAACTCGAAAAAGGAAAGCAACACTGGTCCTCTTACCAGGACACCGCGAACTTGGTTTGCTTTCTTGAGCTTCTTACCACGAATCAGGCTCTGATACTATGTGAAGATAGTGGGAGAGAGGGAAGGAGTCTCACTTGCGGCTTTCTCACATACACAATGAGGGAATACACACAAAGGTGGAGGCTGAAAACTATTTTACTCTTCTTAGTTGTGAAAGCCAAAAGGACTCTAGTACAAAGAAAATAGAAGAACCCTATATGTGGGTCTCAAACCAAACTCAGCTAACTAAGGTGGCATACTAACTGAGCCACGAACTAGAGTACATAAGAATAGCTGTCATCCAGCTATTATTCATGGGCGGTGTACCAACCGCATTTGCAGCTAGCAAGTCGGTGACATAAATGCACAACGGTCAGCCTGGCATATCACGAGTGGAGCTCGATATCTTAACACCCTTTGCTTCAGCCCTCAGTGGCTTGTATGAGTTACCTTTTGGTTTTGCACTTTGTCTCATAGGCCCGCGAGGCCTTTTGTAGACGTTAATACATCTCTCTCTCTCTCTCTCTCTCTCCCCCGCAGCCTCTTGTCCATATATTTAGCTCGCCTTTACATACTTCTCACATATATTGATTTTATACCCTTACTAGAAGACCGTGCTGCTTTGGTTACCCCCTCACTACACGAGGCTGCCCTTCACACTTTCCCTCACATTTCTCACTCCACTCATCCACCACCACCACCACCACCACCACCAAAGACCGTCCCTTGTAATAGCTGGTATGATGATGAGTGCAAGGCTTTACGCCGTCAGCTTAGATTTGAAACCAAAAACCACCTCCCGAACGAACTAGAGACGCCATGTGAGTATCGTCGATTGGTACGTCTCTTGGATCAATACTTGGCTGAATTCTATATATTGTTGCAGACTGAAAGATGCCGTATGCTAAGCCATACAAGTCATCTGATGCTGAGCCAGGAGTAAGCCAAGTGCTGCTAATGAAAAATCAGAATTTAACAACACACCAGGGCTATTATGGACAGCAGAAAGTGGGCAAACTTATGCTTTAAGTGTGGTGAGAAGTGGACTACTGAGGATCGGGAAGTTTGCAAAATGTGTAACTGTGGTATTGCAAAACTCACCATGATTATTGAGACATCGGATAATGAAGACTTAATGGATGCTTCTAAGACCTTGGATGCCACTCATGATGATTCAAAGGGTGCACATGTCATGGAAGAAGCTCCAGATACAGGAGCCATGAAGGGGTTTGATTTCCTCTTTGATCGTGATGGTGCTATTGAACATAATATGCATGGTATACAATCAAATGACACTCAGCTCACCTGTGGCATGCTAGGCCGTCGGCCTACAGTCTTTCATGTTTAGCATCAGGCTGCTATGCCTTTTCATGCACAAGAGGATGCAAATGGAACGCTCCTGTGAACAAGGAGGAGATCTATTGGGATGCACAACAAACAATTTATGCTATCTCTTTTCATGCCTTATTGGGTGCCAAAAGTGCTGAAACTATCCGATTGAAAGGGAAAATTACTAGCATGACTGTTCACATGCTTGTGGACAGTGGTAGCACTCATAGACCTTACAGAAGGTGGGACTGATTGCACTGAGATTGATCATGGGCTGAGAGTAGAGGTGGCAAATGGACAGCATTTGATCAGTAAATTTTGTTGCCAACATGCAAGGATCAAGCTCTCTGAAGATTATGAATTGCTGGGGATCTCTTGGCACTGGACATGGGCCCAATAGATGCTGTCCTGGGCTGCAATTGGTTATTGGGTAAAATCAGCATGGATTTAAATGCCCTATCACATAGCTTTGTCCATAGGGGTAGAGCTGTAGCATTGCATGGCATTGCCACTCCTGAATTGCAGGTCATTTCAGCAAGGCAGTTGGCCATAGAGCTCAGGAAGGAGCATGCCCTCTATGCATTGAATGTGTGAGTATCTCAAGGGGGTAGCATTCCTCCTGTTGAGGATTGTTATCTCTACCAGTTGCTCTCGGAGCGTCTCTCATAGCACTTCTCCTTTTGCCTCCCCAGTGCTTCTAGTGAAGAAGAAAGACGGATCATATTGCATGTGCATTAATTACAGGGATCTAAACAAGGTCACTATCAAGAATAGGTTTCCAATTCCCAGGATAGATGACCTGTTGGATGAACTCAAGGGTGCTGAGTTTTTCACGAAGATAGATTTGAGGTCTGGTTACCATCAAATCAAAGTGAAAGAAAGGAGATGAGCACAAGATGGCCTTTCACACAGAACGGGGTTTGTATGAATTCAAGGTGATGCCTTCTAATTTGACTAATGCACCAACCACCTTCCAGGCACTGATGAACAAGATATTGCAGCCACTTCTTTTCAGATGTGTGGGTTTCCTTTGATGATATCCTCATTTACACCAAGGATGAGTATCTGGGGCATATTGTGAGTAGACATGGCATTCGAGTGGATCCCACAAAGGTGAATATGCATCAAAGATTGGCCACAACCACAAAACCCAACCCAGTTGAGAGGATTTTTATGTCTTGCTTCCTTCTACAGGTGCTTTCTTCGCAAATTTGCCAAGAGGGCAACTCCTCTTACTGACCTCTTGAAGAAGGATGCTTTTCGGTGGTCAAAGGAAGCACAACGAAGCTTTGAAGACCTGAAATTTGCTCTCACTCATGCAACTATCTTGGTATGCCCTGATTTTTCACCTCCTTTCATTGTGGAGGCAGATGCCAGTGGCAAAGAATTGGGGGCTGTTCTGAGGCAGGAACACGGGGTAATAGCCTTTGAAAGCAAGAAGTTTGGTGCCAAAGAACTCAATTACCATGTTTATGATCAGGAGATGTTGGCTATCTTGCATGCTTTCAAGAAATGGCACCACTATCTCTATGGGAGTAAAATTTAGATGAAAACATATCATAGGACACTCAGATTCTTCCTCACCCAGCCAAATTTTTCATAAAAGCAGAAGATGTGGTTGGTAGTCTTTCTCCATTGAGACACGTTGGCAAGTGCAGATTGAAGATTATTAGAAACTACTTTGTGAGCTCAAGCACAAAGGGTATGCCGTGGACACAGAGGAGGAGGACATTGACCAGATAGTAACAGTTCCCTTTCGCAATGCCTTGACAGCTGGCTCTATTAGATCCACAGCTCTTGCATGTTTTCTTAGTATGGATACCCTCACACCTATGGAGGATTTAGACAAATTGGAGGATTGGGCCATGGCATGCGTTTTTTAAGGAGTTCAGATCCTTGACAAGGCAGACAAGTTGACTTACAGGGACCGCTATGCGTGGGTGAAGCGGTCTATGCACATGATGCAGCGGATTCTCGATGACACATTTGCTCAACTTGGTGTAGCGCTTCTCAACTCCGCAAGGCATACCCAACGCATGCTGTCTCAGAAGCAACACCTATGACTGGAGTATGAGCGTCTCACACGCACATAGCAAAGCGAATGGCAGTCACAGCTTGAAGCCTAGGTTGCAGTACCATTATGACAGTCCCCTGAGAGCTGCAGTGCCCACTGCCCCTCCTCCTTGTCTCTCCCGTCCAGCCTCCCATCACTTTCCATCCCCCTCCTCCTCCTTGCTTTCGCCCATCCCGCCACCTCCTCCCCGCCTGCCTCCTCCCACCTCTTCTTTGCCTCCTTTCTTGCGGCCACCCCTTCGCCTCTTTTCGCCCCCCTCTCCACCGCATGCACCTTGCCTCCTTGTCACTCTCCACCCCTCTTCTCCCTCCTCCCGATGCCTTCTCACCTCCCTCCCGTCTCCTCCCGCCTTCTAGTCTCCTCCCTCCTCCCTCCCCTCCCCTCCTCCCCCTTTCTACCCTTTGCCCACCTCTTCTCCCTTTTTGCCTCTTTCTCCCCCTCTTCTTCATCCATCCTCCCCTCCTCCCTTTGTTGGCTCATAGGCCGCAGGTTCCCTTAGCTCCGAGGGAAGCTCTTGGTGCTGCCCGTGGAGCCCATGTACAGTGTAAACTTGCCTCTTCTAGGCGGTGTTTCTTGGGAAGCAGGCAGAGCTGCTCTTAGCCCAACATTGGGCTGGCACTGGACCTTGTAAGCCTTTGAGGCAGTTGCAAACCAGCCCTTTTTTCCTTTTCTTGAGTTTCTTGGAGTCCTTAGCATTCGGTTCATGGATCCTTGAGACCCCTTTTTTGAGGTCCCTCCCTCCTTTGTAAACCAGTTTTTAGTGGTAGGTAGCAGCTTCCTGCTCCTCTGGCTAGTTTTGCCTTTTCCTTTTCCTCCTTCCCTGCAATAGCGGTGAGTTTTTTTGCTTTGTTTTGGAGAAGAGAAACCTTGGTGGTGACCCTTGGTCTGGCCAGAGGGACTCTATGGCAGCACCCTTGAATCCCATAGCCGTTAAGGTCCTTTCTGCAGCCGACAAGCAACAGGTGCAGCATGTAATTCAGTCACTTCAAGATAAGGCACTCGTGGGCAAAATTGTGGGTCTCACACCCCAAGGAGATAGGTGAGAGAGTGGATCTAGGTGAGCTTGGCACTAGAAGGCGACCACATTCAGGAGGTCACCATCTACGGAAGAGGTGTCTTTCTCATCCAGCTAAGCTCCCCCGCTACAACCCTGACACTTGTGGAACAGAGCCCCATCTTGCTTAGCCTACATTTGGTGTACCTTTTCCCTTGGTACCATGGTTTTATAGTGGAGGACATGGACACGACACACCATGTTCCCCGTTTCTCGGTGACGCTATGCTTCCTGAGACTCCCAAGGGAATACAGAGCCATTCTCCCCTCCATTGGTAGAGCATTTGGCACTGCGTTGGAGTCCTCACTAGATTCGGCAACATCAGTGGTAGTAGACGATGGGGTCCCAAGGATCAGATTGGTGGTTGAGAGCCCAGAGTCTCTCCCAGAGTTGATCCTCCTCGAGACCCTTAAGAGGGGTACACTCTATCAAAGAGTAAAGATTTCGGGTTCACCAAGCCATTGCCTTTGCCACAGACAGATGGGCCATTTAGACCAAAACTGCCCTCTTGGTCAAAGCCAAGCTCCCCCCTCCCCCCCGGCAGGGAAATCAGAGTCAACAGGCCAAGGTCTAGTACCCCCTCAGACAAGAGCAGCAGGAGTCTCAGACCCCTTATGTGACACCTTCAGAGGGAGAGTGGACCCAGGTGGGTAAGAAAAAGAAACCAAGTAAATTGGCCCGAAAGCGCCGAAGGCAATGAGCTAGACACAAGGAGAAAAAGAGATTAGATCGAGAGACGCACGCGGAGGAGCAACTGCAAGAGCCCTTGGTTGGAGACCCCTCTCCCCAAGCGGCAGGGCCTACGGTTTAGCTAGGTGATCCTCTCTTAGTTGAGGTCCAGCGACAACAGTCACCATTGCGTCAACAGTGTGTCTCAGGAGATTTTGACGTTGTGATGGTAGAAGTTGCAAAGGGTAGCCTGGCAGTGGTTGAGAAGAAGGGGATCCAGAGCCCCTGTGCGCCTGATCAACATGACAGGACAGTGATTGTCCCTATTCCTCCCTACCCCCTCCCCCTCGTACCCCTCTTCCTCTCCACGCCCACCCCCTCCTCTCGTGCTCTCCCCTTGCCACTCCTATTATAGTCATCCTCACCACCCGCCCCCTGCCTCCCCCTCCTCCCTTTGCCTCGCCATCCCCCTCCATAGCAGCTTCTTCAGTCTCCCCCCCCTCCCACCCCCCTATCGGACGTGGCTCAGCTCCCCTGCTAATAGGCAAAGGCACGACCACATCTCCCTCTTCTTCCTCGTCTCAGCATCATGTCCCCCTCCCTTCTCAACCCTCACATTCCGGGTGGGATTCAAAGGGAAGGGGCTCATCCTCCCAGTCATATTAACAGCTCCCAAGCTTCATCTTGGGCACCCTCTTCCAAGGGACTTTTGAAGATTGGTAGAGCTCTCGGACTCTTACCCTCTACCACTGGAGGTGACACTCATGATCTTGCAGCTCCGAAAAGGGAGTTCGATCAGCGTGGTGGGCTCCCAGATGTATCCAGTTTGGCGATTCCAATTCGCCTCCATAGGGTTGGAGAAGTGGACCTGAGTGGTGTTTGATGCTATGATGGGCGATTAGATCTCACGCATGATGGACGATTGAATGGGTCCACGGGGACTAGATCTTTGGCACACCCATGGTGCTAAAGTGAATTTCCAGTTGAGCTTCACGCGGGAGAAGCCGATCTATGGATTGACAATAGGGGTTATCAAATTGCCGCCTAAGGCAAGGATTGATCAAGCACACTACTGGCCACTCAAGACATGTGCTGAGATGTTCGGAGTGGAAGTCTCCTTCATGTTGCAGTGGGCATGGAAGATTGGAATTGAGCCGATGTCCACCCTAGTACACCGACACACCGACACAGACTACTCATCCTCCAAACCCCCCTCAAAGTCACAAAAGCCAGTTTTTTTGGAGCAAGCACCCACTCACAGGAGAGCCTTGTTTCGTGCTTCCCCATCCTTATGAGTTGGACCATAGTGAGTTGGAACGTGCACGGGCTCCACGACCGTGCACGTAGTTAGCCGCAGTACTTGATCCTTTGGCAGGAGTTGCAGAGGGCACTGGTAGGGTGAGGGAGAGGCCTGGAGGTGTGGTCTCCTGCCGTAGGATGGAGCGGAGGGGTCTGCATCTCGGTCTCCTAGGCGGTGGAGCCAGATATCCACGATCAGGGTGAGCTTATCCCAAGGCGGGCAGTTTGGATGGAAGTCAGGATGGGAGGGTTTAGGATTGGGATCCTAAATGTGTATGTCTCAACATGCAGACAACATCGTCCGGTCTTTTGGAGGATGCTGAAAGAGTGTCTTCTAGATGTTGACTCTTGGATCGTTGGAGGAGACATCAACAACCTGGAGTTTGGGGAGGACAAGCAAGGGGGTGCCTCCTTTTCGAAGATTCCAGCAACACAGCGGAGCATATGGGAGAAGTTCATCTTCACGATCAGTAGCATAGACCCGTGGAGAGAGTCAGAGCTCAACAAGATCCCTGGCAACCTTCTCTTCTCATTCGGCGAGAGGCGACATGACGAATTGCTTGAGAGGCTTGATCACTTCTATGTTGGGGACTAGGCACTCCACAGAGAAGGCTCTACAAGATTCTAGTAGGCACTACAATGTCAGATCACTCTCCAGCAATATTATACCTAGAGTAGCCTCGTCGTGGGCTTCCCCAAAAGGGGGTCTGCATTCTAGAGAACCTACTGCAGGATGAGCAGATTCAACTGGGTATTGCATAGATTTGGCAGCAGATAGAGTCAGTATTCTGCGAGGGTTGGGCATCGTGGGTGGCAGATGTGATTCAAAGGAGCAATGAGGAGTTGCAATCTCATGTCCTTAGATGGAGGGCTCTTCAGGAGTGCGAGCGTGCACTACGACAAGACCTCACCTCCATAGAGAGGCTTAGGGAACAAGACCCAAGATCCCAATGGTTGAGGGTCCTAATAGATATGAGAGTGAGCGCCTTGAGCTCCAGAACACGTAGGCTCGACGGGCTAAGTTTTCCTACCACTCCACTCGGGCCTGCTGGGTTCAACAAGGGGATAGGATGACGAAGCAGTTTTTCAGACCACTAGACCTCATTCGGCAGTCACGCAGCTACAACGATTCTAGGATCCATAAGGCATCTTGCATACTTATCCACATGAGATTTTAGAGCTGACCATGGATTTCTATAGCCAGCTCTTTCAGGTGGAGAGCATTGACTCCAGCTTGCCTTGTGGCCAGAGAGGTAGTTCAGGACCATGTTCCGTCAGTAGTCTCACAGAAGTTATGCAGGAGACTAGAGGAGCCTTACATGAATGAGGAGCTTTGGGAAGCCCTCAAGGCCCTACCAACCCAGAAGTGTCTTGGCAAAGATGGCTTGACTCCGGCCTTCTATCGTAACTTCTGCGGGATCATTACCACCTCTTTCCACTCAGCCTGCCAAGAGATCTTCGACACAGGTTCCCTTCCTCATTCCTTGAGCAGGGGGTGGATTATTTGATCCTGAAAGGGGGAGATAGGTCAGACATCCAAAATTGGAGACCGATCACCCTATTGGACACCGCATATAAGATCCTTGCTAAGGTCTCGAGTTTGCGGTTGCAACCACATCTCACTGACATCAGCCATGATACATGGACTGTCTTTGTATAGGAGCGCAACATCCTGGACAACATTCTCACATTCTGAGAGGCAATGGATGGGGCCAGAGAGGAGTCACATCCTTTGGCCATCCTTCTCTTGGATTTTGAGAAGGCTTACAATAGGGTGGAGTGGCCTTTCCTGGAGGGCACTATGCAGAGGTTGGGTTTCTCAGGCAGACGGATTAGAGTCTCTGCGCTATATGCCGGGAGCTCTAGTTAAATGCTTATCGATGGACACATGGGCAAGGCCTTTTCTCTCTCTCGCTCGGTCCGCCACGGCTGCCCCCTAGCTCCCTTTCTTTTCCTTTTTGTGGCGGAGGCTTTGGGCTACTTCTGGAGATCGCAAGTGGTGGGCCTCACAGGGTTGAGGCTCCCAATCAGACATGAGGAGGACCTGTTAGATTCTGAGTTTGCAGATGACACGGCCTTGTATGTAGAGGGCACCACAATGAGCTTGGAGAAAGTCCATGGAGCCCTGGCTATTTATTGTGAGGCCTGGGGGCACATATCAATTGGACAAAATCCATCGGTTTCTTCACAGGCTCTGAGGAGACATAGGAGATTCGAGAGTGGGGGAGTGATACTGTGGGACCAAACAACGAGATACCTCGGGTGCCAGGTGGGTATTGATAGTACAGTAGAGCAGCAGATCGTCCTGGTTCTTGAGAGTGTTCGGCACAAGCTTCTCTACTGGAGCTTGGTCAAAACTCTCCCTAGCGAGTAGTGCCTTAGTAGCAAACGAAGTCCTTCTTTCCACGGCTTGGTACATGCTAGTGCTTTCACAGAGGATGCATTGGACAGCTCCAACGTCTGGTTCGTAATTTCCTTTGGGCAGGATCGGACGGCATGAAAAACACCAGAGTACCAGTCGCTTGGCAGACGATGGTCATGCCGCAGGCATTGGGAGGCTTGGGTATCATTGATCTGGAGATACAGAGTAGAGCCCTCTTGGGCAAGTAAGTTGTGCGCGGCCTCACCCCTAGTGCTACAGAGCCTTGGAAGCTCCTTTTACAGCGAGGGCTTCTCAGGAACACCCCATGCACTAGGGGCAATGGCAGCACTCACTTAGATGGATGTTCTCAGAGGCCCCCTTACGGGGAAGGGTTCCCCCATGGAGAGGCGGTGTCACTGCTGCTCTGCTGGAGTTCGGGAGACGATCCCTCACTGCCTTTGGAGCTGTCGTAGCGCAGTGAGAACCTGGATGGAAGCCATCAAGATTATGACCCACATGCAGAGCCTTCAAAGGGACTACACCTGGGGGATGGCGGCCTGGTTGACTGAGGGAGGTCATGCGTTCCAGATTGATGAGGTCTCTCGAGCTTATCAGATACAGGGTTCAGAGCATTCAGAGGATAGAGCTCCATGAGGCGGTCCCTCCCGATAGCCCGGATCCTCATTCCCCTCCGGAGGATAGAGTGTGGGAGGTAATAGCCAGTATCACGACGTGGAACATTTGGGTTGCTCGTTGTAGTCTCATGATGGGTGAGCATCTGGTTCCACCCTCGACGACCTTGGTCGCCATCTGGTAGGATATCATTTACACCCACCCTGCGCTCCACTTGGGAGCGTGGGACCCCGGGCTTTGGGGCGATTGTCGCGAGATGCGCACGTTTCTGCAAGGCTTGGCGTGCAGGAGTTTTCTACATATTTACTCCGCGAGGGATTCGCTGGTTGTACAATCCCCCCTCTTGGCTGTTAGCCATTGTACTAGAGATACCCTATGCAATGAACTGGGTTTCTCTGAAACAGGCTGGTTTTCTTCTTTCAGCCTCTATCAGTTTTTTTGCATACTCAGAACCTTCGGGGCTGCTGTTTTTCATGAAGTTTTTCAAGCATTAATAGAAGGTTCCTTTCTTTGGGAAGGGGGAAGGGAAGAAGAAGCCAAGGAGACCCTCTAGCACAAAGCACAGGAAGAGCTTCAAGAGAAGCATTGCCTAGAACAGGAGGGATAGGGGGCTAAAAAGCAGACACTTATAGTTTAGTGTGCAGCATTGCAAGAGGAACTTACTCTGCTCCAAGACTGCCATACATCGGAGCATGCTGCGGCTGAGACTCGAATCAGCGAGGTCCAAGCAGAGCTTGCAGCCATGATACACCGCCATACCACTCTTAAGGCATCCCAACAATCCTTGCAGCAACAACTTTCCTCTCTATAAGCTTAGCTCGCCCTTCTCCAATCGTGCCATGATCACTACAAGTTGGCCTATCATCGCTATGAGGACAAGTATGAGAACTGAAGAAAATATCATGGGCACGATTGAAGAGCAGCAGCAGGAAGATACATGCTCAGGAGGATCTGCAGCTCCATAACATACTCTCAACATCAAACTTGGTTTTCCTTCCTTATGATCGGAGAGCTCTCACTTCTGTACATGGGAGTTTTTGGTTTACTTTTCTTCCTATGATCCAGCAAGCATTTGCTCCTGGACATGGACATAGTCATCTTTTTCTTCTTTGGCTAGTGACTTACTATTCTACATAGCTCGGTGTTACTCTTGTATATAGCATGGTATTGCTCTCTTTAGCTTTGGGTCATTTTTATACATTGTAAGGCCATGAGCATACTCTTACATACTCTTTTATTAAAGTTTCTCGTTTCCAATGTAAGGCCGCAAGCCATTGGTTTATTTCATTTCATGTTGTGGGGCCACGAGCGCTTGTAACTTTAAAGGTCACACCCTTGTAACTACATTGTCCCACTAGCCTTGTATTCTAATTCATTCATTCAACGGGACAGTGAATGATAGTGGCAAGGGAACTGTTGTAGATATTCAAGTTCAAGCCATGCCAACCATGTGGTAAGTATGTCAGCCAGATGGCAAGTTGACATCGCCATGCCAACCATGTGACAACTATGTCCATGAGCTGACAAGGTGATAACCATGTGACAACTATGTCGCCATGCTAACCATGTGACAACTATGTCGGTGAGATCACAAGGTGACAACCATGGTTACAACTACGTCAACTTGAGATAACCATGGTCACTTGTGTACAACAGCAAGACCTCACAAGTCCACCTAAGCGATCATGTCATAACTATGTAAATGGTGGTGTAGAGGAGCAACCAAAAGCTGCACATGGAGAAGATAAGCCCGCACCGACTAGGAGTCAGAAGGCTAAGCGACGCACATGGAATAGTGCATATCAAGTAGTGGACCACAGGGAGGTGCACATGAGCTATTTATATCACCAACTGGGAGGAGGCTGGCGAGTCAGGAAGTGGTTGAAGCCATGAAGAGCCAGAGCGGTGGAGCAGCTAAGGGAGATAGAGACACCACCAATGGGGAGAACGGGAGAAGATTCTCAGCTAGAGAAGGGGACCCTCCGTGCACAACAGAGAGGATGAAGGGGTGGGGAAAGAAGGGGGAGAGACATTCGATGATTGTAAGCGGAAAGAAACAGGGGAGTGTCAAGAAGACTTGAGTCAGGAGCTCGCCTAGTGTATCATTGTGGTGTACTTTTGGTGTCCTTCTCTTCTGCTCTCAACACTATGCTTCCCTCCACCTCTGTTAGCAACTCCAGCTCCCCTTCACCTCATGTGTTCCCCTCTTCATCCACCTTCACTTGGTATAACGGACCTTGCATCATGTGGCTTGAGTTTTCTTCTGTTCATGTTGAAGGTTGGCTCTTGTGATTTCATTCCAATTCAATCTTTCGCTTCACTTGGATCATTCTTGCACTCGTATCGCTCGCACCATCATAACACCATTGTCCCTATGCGTTGGTGTTGATGATGTAACCCAAATATTGGATTTCCATCAGGCTGAACTCACTTTTCATGGCATTGAGATATAATTGATTATTGCGCAAAAGCTAAGAGCTTTTCGCACATCTTGTATATGCTGCTCTGTCGATTAATGTATCATCTAGAAAGATGAACAGGCACACTGCCAACAACCACGACATCATCTTATTGAATGTTGGTGGTGCATTTTGAGACCGAAATGCCTAACTACAAACTCATAATGAGCGCGCTCTGTCCTAAACGTTGTCTTTGGGATGTCAGCATTAAATATGCGGACCTGCTGATAACCGCTCTGAAGGTCTATCTTGGAAAAATATTTGGCATTGTTCAAGCGCTCTGAGATATACTCTATGCAGGACATGGAAAATTTATTGCTAATTGTGATTTTGTTGAGTGCCCTATAGTCAACACACAGTCATGCCACCTTATTCTTTTTATGGACAAATAGAATTGCAGCCGCAAGAGGTAATGAGGATGGTCGGATAAACCCAACGTGTAATAACTGAGTAAGTTGTTTTAACTCTGCCTCCATAGACTTAGATAATAAATAAGGAAACTTATTGGGAGGTATCGAGTCTGGGACTAATGCAATCCGATGCTCCTCGGGTCTATGAGGTAGAAGCTACGGTGGTAGATCGCCCCCAAGCATAATATCTTGGAACTCATGGATTAGATCATCCATGGATTGCCCCAAAGGAGGAGCTATCTGCACACAATTTAGCCTTCACCCACCCTACCTCTATAGAGCCTACCCTGTGATGAGCCATTTCCATTGGATACCATGCTAATAACTGAAGACAGTCATCAAGATTGGTCTATCACATAGAGCAAGTGGCAATTTCTATTGGAAAATATGGTGCATGATGTGGCCTAGGCCTTAGATTTTTTGGCTAGCCACTGGCTCCTCCTCAAGTACTCGAGCACAATCTTTTCCTTCAAACATAATACTAGGAGAAGACGACCATGTTCTTTGATGAGCAGACAACAAGCTTGAGATGGGCTGAGGCCGATTTAATGGAGCAGTGAAAGTCTCTCTAGGAGCAGCTAGATAGCAAAAATGAAGTCTACAACAAGGTGGTCCAAAGCTACTCCCAACTATAGAATGCCCACACTCTGAGCTCAAGATGGACTTTGGCAACTTGTAGTGCAAAGTGGACAGTTTGAAAGCAAAAGTCCAAGAGTGAGGTGGTTGTTATCATAGCAAAGAATATTCAACTATAGCATGCAGTGTAGTGTATGCAAAATAAGGCTGACTCTTGACATAATTAGGAAACTCGGACTTAGATCAAGGTGCTTGAAAAAGAGAATGCCCAACTAAGATAGTGGAGAATGAAGACCTCAAGGAGGAGAATGCATGCCTACAAGCCAAGCTGGAGTGGTATAAATAAAATAGGTTAGACTAACCTAAACCTTCATTTCAATAATCTACCTTGGTGTTTCACAGTTTAATGGGGATGACCACGTGGCAGCTAAGTCAAGCCTCAGTCAACCAGGCTCTGATTCACAAAATGTTTTTAAGGCTTGGACACTCAAAGAAGGTGAAGGACTACAAGCATCTTGTATTGTAGAATATGGACAATATACATTAAAGAGTGTAGAGAAGGACAAAGAGCAAAGGATTTACAAGATTGGCTACACCAAGAACCTCTCCAATGACAATGAAGCTCACACTATGGTAGCTTTGACGAGAAGGAGGAAAAGGGCAAGATATGCCATCAAAGGGGGGTATTTCCCCACATCTTCCACTTAGAATGTTTTCGTGTGTGTGGTCAATAAGGGTTCTCTGCCTTGGGATGTCCCCCTCAAATGTTGTTAGTCTAATATGTTACCTTGTTGGATCTAAGGGTATTCCCATGCATAGTCATTGTCTATCTCCCAATTGTAAAGCAACAATCCAAAGTCAGAGTGAGATCATGTTGGGATGAGGATACCCAAATGAGTCTACTGTTGATGCAACTAGAGTGAGTACCGTGTTGTGGATCATGTGTGTTGCCACTAGAGGTGGGCAAGCCATGAAGTTTCCCATGGACTACTGCTAGGGTTGAGGTCATCAATTTGTGGGGGCGAATGAAGGACAAATTGATGTAATGGGATCTAGAGTCCTAAGGTCTAAGGTTGTGAGTGTGTGAACAAATGGTGTGCCTAGATAGGTGTCAGTAGGAGTGATTGAGTGAATCTAGGTGTGTGGTGTATGATTGAGAGAATCATGGAACTGATTGAGAGATTTGTGGATCTAGATGCTCTACTGAACTCACATGTGATGTCACTACTATATGTAACTGGAGCCTATATATTGGGCCTGTCTTTCACGAATAAACACTCTCTTTTGCTTCACTTGCTCAATCCTTCTTGCAACTCCAATAAGATATACTATCTATGGAACCCCTAATTAAATATGAAGAGTGAATGGAGAAGAGTGAAGATGCATAGCTAGGTGTGTGGTGTATGATTGAGAGAATTATGGAACTGATTGAGAGATTTGTGGATCTAGATGCTCTACTGAACTCACATGTGATGTCACTACTATATGTAACTGGAGCCTATATATTGGGCCTATCTTTCACGAATAAACACTCTCTTTTGCTTCACTTGCTCAATCCTTCTTGCAACTCCAACAAGATATACTATCTATGGAACCCCTAATTAAATATGAAGAGTGAATGGAGAAGAGTGAAGATGCATAGCTAGATAGCACACCACAAATGACTAATTGGTAACTAGATTTATTGAAAAAAATGAATATATACAAACCCTGTAGAGTTATTGTTAGTTTCAAACCCAAACGTATTAGTTCTTATTCACAATATAGAATACAACGTTAAGATGTACCCTCAAGATCAAAATCATGAAGTAGGACTTCCTTGGAATAAAGAAGGGCTAAACATTACATTCCATCATACTCCTTTAATGGGAATGACTAACTATATACCACAAATCACTAACTATATACTAGATTAGTCGAAGACAATGAATATATACAAACCCTTTAGGGTTAGGGTTTCCAACCCTTTTCCCTTTTTAGCACTCTTATGTGAGTGGTTATTCACGACATCCCGTAATAGGAATGTCCTTCCTCTAAGCCAAATGAAGAGCTTACCAATGTTTCTTAAAAATGTATTTCCCATGGCTTTTTTAGACTATATAAGAATATAAGAGTCATTTTTTATTATTCACTTTCACTCTTCTTCAACTAGAATTTCCCTAATTTTGCCAGTCCTCCTTTTTTATAGCACCCATATTGATGTCATAAAACTTTCATGGATTCAACACAAGCAACATTCTATGAGTTCATCTCTAAAGAGAACTCCAATATGCTAGCTCCTCAAGATGAGTCTAACTCCTACTTGGAAGAGCCACTTGATGAGGAATCTAAGGAGAGGTATATGTCCATGGAAGCCTTGCAATTGGTCTAGAATGACCCCATCATAGATCCCTTGACTAGCATAGAGCCCCCATCCACCTCTATAAACATGCCCTTTGATCCAACAATGGGATGTTGATGTTGACACTAGCATCAAAGATCCCAAATTTCATTGAATGGAGAAAGGCTGGATCCATTCCTTACCAATTTCTCTAAATGGAGAAAGACCAGATCATTTCTTATCACAAAACTAGCAAGTTTTTAAAATGCAAACCCATTTATCTACAACTTGTTTCTAGATGTAATATGAACCAAAGAAGCTTCAACCTTTTGCACAACATAGGATGTAGTGAGAGAAATATTTATATTGGAGGCAATTTACATTGGAGATGATAAAGGTGTAAAAGAGGATGCTAGCATGGTGGGAAGAAACTAAAACTTCCTTCTTTAACTTTCTAATTTGTGTTTTGAAGTATATGCTTATAATGTAATGTTTGAACTATTGCAGGATGCATTTGAGATTGATGAATATCCCTCTCAAAGGGGACAATGTGTTGCAACACCTTTGGTCATGATATCTCACTTGCTCACTACATCGGTTGTATGCCCATAAGCATGATAGTGGTGTTCCACAAGAGATTTTCACCATGGGGGACAATGGACTTGCTAAGGTATAAGGCCCTATCATGGGTGATTGGGAATTCCAATATTTCATAGAATGCCAATTGATCCATCACCTAGCATGACACTTACTACAATAGCCATGTATTTGGCTACCAATGATGTCACTCATAATAAATTTAGATATAGGAACTTACTTGAGGATTCTGAAACCCTGTTAACTACTACAACAATAGATAATAGTTCATGTGTTGTAATAACAAGTGGAGATGTAGGAGAGGGTGTGAGGATTAGCATATGGTAGGAGAGATTAGCATATGCTATTTTCCTTGGTGCATTATGGGCCCAAGTGTTTGTAATACGAGAATGAGAGAAGTAAAAGAGAGTACAAGGGTTAGCTCTCCCTTTAAAATGTGGAATGTATTTAAGGCAAAAAATTTGACTTTGGTCTTCATTGTGCACTTGCAACATTGGAAAAAGAGCTCTCTCTTTCTCTACATTCTATTACACTTGAATCTTGTTTCCTTTGCTAGTTGCCTTGTGATTGCCACTATCCCTCTTCACCATTCTCTCCCTCCCTTCTGTTGGAACACTGAAAGGAAAGAGTAGAGTGGACACAAAATCAGAATACTTGCTTATAGAATGAAGAAGAAAGAGGTCCTTAAGTAGGCACCTCATACAAGGTCACTGACATCATTGATGACCTCAAAGCTCCACAATCATCTCCTCAATCTGCTCCTAGATTCACTCAATCATCCTATGTGGCTTTTCCACCACCTAACTGTGCTTGTGGGCACCTAACTGTGCCTCTAGCACTCACACATAGAAACATAAGGTGTGCCTGAGGCATACACCTTGAGATATCCCAACAAACCCCCCCTCAAGGAAATGCCTCAGGCTATGTCAAGGATACATCTAGTCTCATAGTTTCTCATGCCATCTCATGGTGGTCAAGGATTAATCTATGGCTAGGTTCTCATGCTAGCAAGGGTTCCCTTGGGTGTAAGGTAAACAGAAAGGGATACAAACAGACCTTCCAATGGTTATCTCCCCTGCATGTACATGCACACAATGTCTGCAGGAGGTACCATGGAACAAAACATACACATGGCCTACATCATAAGGTGACCAGAGGTGTTTACAAAACACAATAGTTTATTTGCATTCATTTTGGAGGACTATCCAGGCTGAGTACCTTGACATAAAAAGAGAGATCTGGAGCATACATAGAGATGATTTAAAATGCATAATCTTCAAAGGATGCCTCATCTTGTGGAGGCTCATTCACTGTAAGTAGATTTGCATTTTCTGTCTTTGCTTTGGCTTTGCAAAACTTCTCACTATGGTTGTTTTTGCCACAGTGCTTGCATGGATTAACTTTGAAGCAGTCCTTTGAAAGGTGATTTGTCTTTCCACAGTGATTGCAAGGAGTATACTTGCCCTTCTGGAATTTCATAACATAAGCAGTGTCATTGCCTTTCCTTAGCTCCATATGCCTTTCTTCTTCTTGGAGAGCTGAGATAATGCCTTCAAGATTAGGATTGGGAATATTCTTCAAAGTGCTAACAATGTGATCAAAACTTTCAGGCATACTCTTAAGTAACACTGCCATAGCATCATCAGGGGTGATAGGAGAGTTGATAGAAGCTAATTGAGTCATAAGACTCCGCATATAGTTGACATGAGCAGCTAAAGTAGTATCACTTGCCATCTTTAATTCAAAGAAAGAGATTTGAAGTGATAGTTTAGATATGTGAGAGCTTGCACCAAAAATCAAGTCTAGCTTCTGCCAAGCTTCCGAAGGAGACTCCAAGTCAGAGATATGATGTATGTAATCATCAACCAAAGCTAAAGCAATTATACCATATGCTTTTTCTTCTCTTGTTGGATCCCTTGTCGGTCGTGTCGGAGTTGAAGATTGTCCAGCATTGGAGGCCGTAGAAGAAGCGGTAGGAGTAGGTTTGACAAGTCCCCATAAGTTCTCCCGCATCAATGCAAATTTCACCTTCATTTGCCATGTATGGAAGCCCTTTCCATTGAACTTCTCAAGATTATATAAGGTAGCCATGAGAGGCTCTAACCCAAGTATTGGGTAGTGTCTTCTCTCTTACAGGTGAAATATGAGCAATAAAAAGTAATCCTTCCAAAGAGTAACAATCTTGAAATGCAAGATGTCTAAGCAAGAAATGACCAAGTAGATGCTAGAAAAATGAGCATAGCAGACTGAAAATAAATCTTGGTCAAACTATCAGTCAAACTTTGACTGTCCAAGGTCAAACTTAGACTTGCATAGTCAAGCTTTCATGGCCAAAGAGGCAACTCAGAAATCTACTCCAAATCGTTATGCAAAGGTCGGAATTCAGAGGGCTTTTATACTGGAGAGGAAGATAAATAGGTAGAGCTTCTCCCTCAGAAAGGAATCGCGCAGAAAACAGCCACGTCGCCCAGCATTGTAGAGGAAATATGGACTGGTTTTTCGACGAAAACTACCCGAATACTGCTCCAAAAGAGCTGAGACTTGATGAGCAGGGAGGTCGTGATGTCGCCCAGCTCCCTCTGAAAGGAAATAGACAATGTAGCTCTCCACAGTGAGAACCAGGAAAAAGATCGTCGCGGCTTCCCGAGACAATGCCGCCCAGAAGATGGCGAGATAAGTCGTGTAGCTCGTTCTGCAGATTCGCCCTGCCCTTGGGAAGACTCTCCTGAAGGATGAGATGCTGAGAATGCAGGTTTGAAGAGAACTTGCATTTCCAAAATCGACTTTGGAAGGGAAGGTGGAAGATGAAGGTGAAGAAGAAGATGATGATGTGGCACCTAACTAGGGCTCAAGGAGGATCAAATGGCTCTGATACCATGTTGGAACACTGAAAGGAAAGAGTAGAGTGGACACAAAATCAGAATACTTGCTTATAGAATGAAGAAGAAAGAGGTCCTTAAGTAGGCACCTCATACAAGGTCACTGACATCACTGATGACCTCAAAGCTCCACAATCATCTCCTCAATCTGCTCCTAGATTCACTCAATCATCCTATGTGGCTTTTCCACCACCTAACTGTGCTTGTGGGCACCTAACTGTGCCTCTAGCACTCACACATAGAAACATAAGGTGTGCCTGAGGCATACACCTTGAGATATCCCAACACTCTCATCCCCATTCCCCTCTCTCATTCCCTCCCCCTCTTTCCCCCTTCTTGTTTCTCTCTTGTGGAGTCAATTGAACACAATCCGGTAGACGATTGGGTGATGCAAGTGTGAGGCTTGTGCATACAAAGCTCACACAACAAGGAGTTTCCAACAACATTCTTCCAAGACCCCCACAACACATGAGTCATCGTCGGACTACACAAACCCCTATTCTAGGCATCATATCTAAAGCAGCACAAGAGAAAAATAGGCAATGAAGCCTCCTTGTAATGACCTTGCTTATGTACATGGATCTCTTTTCCATCGTTTCCTTTGTCATTGATAACTGTAGAGTTTCAATAGTTGTTTTCATTGCGTTGTAGTTCGTAACTAGAAATTCATGGTTCAATTATAGGCTTTCATTGAGTTATGGTTCATAAACAAAATTTTGATATTTTTCTTAATTTAATTAAGATCATTATGTAATTTAATAGACCTAACACATCACTCCACCAGTTTCCAGTACTCATCCATCACCAATTTTTGGAAAATCTAGGAAAAACTTGACTTTGGTGTAGTTCATTGAGGGCAAATTTCACACAAGAAAAACCAATCCCTTACTATGGCACGAATTTGTGACTTTGGACACCCTCCAAAGGCCCAAATTTGTGCCATAGTAGGAAATTGGGTATTTTGCACAATATATTATATATACCTTGATGAACTTTGCCTTTTGCATCAAAGGCATATTTCTTTGCTTTGGCCATTAAAATTACATTTCTAATTTAATTCAAAAATTACATACAAATTTAATAAGATACACACATGTGCATGCCTAGCATGCATGCACGTGCGCACACACAGATTATACACATAAATACTCTGCTCATCCTAATGTGTTGATGACACTGCAATCTAGTAAGCCTCCCTTGTTATCTTTCATAGTATCACAACTATCTTGCTAGACCTGTTGTGACCCTGTTCTAGGTAATCTACTACAAAATGAGTGCGCACACATTTTTAGACGCGTTTTTAAATTTAAAATAAAAAGTAACGAGCACGTCTATTAGTGCATCCATAGACCCATGTCTAAACGTGCATATAATAGCAGGATGCACTTATAGATGTGCTAATAGACGCTTTGCAAAAAATTAAAAAAGTAGTGGGATGTGCTTATAACAGCGCTAATAAACACACTTATGGACGCTCTACAGATTTATTTATTTTTAAAATGCTGTGTGGTTGCAGGAATCCCATTTCTACAGTGTGAAATGGAATTCCTGCAACCAACAGCATTTTAATTTGCACACTAAGCAAAAATCTAACAAAACAAGTTACATTTATAAAAACTCAACAATTGTCGAGAGCCTTAGAGGCCAAAAGATTACATCTGGCGACCATAACCACTCAAATATAAAAAATAAAGCAGTGCATACTGAGAGTCTCAAATTGAACAAAAGAGATTACATAAATATAAAAACTCAGCAATTGTTGAGAGCCTTGGAGACCAAAATATTACATCGAGTGAGCCAAAAGATCGCTGGGAGCCTCCAAAAGATTACATCCAGCCATTGCTGAGTGGTTATGAGCCTCGATGAGCAAGAGGAAATTTGTACAACTCAATATTGCCACGAGCCCAGCTTGTTGCATTTGAAATTTTTAGGGAGCCAATGTACATCTCCCTTCTACTTATTGGGAGGGCTTGAGGGCATGTGGCAGAGCCCTCTCCACTTTCAGCTTCAGTAGCAAGACGCCACTCACAGCCCGCCAAATTCTTTTACCCCAATTACCTGAGGGATTTATTGAGCAACATGTGGAGTATTTTGGCCTTCCAGACCCAAGGGAAAAAATAAGAGGCCAATATTATAGCAAAGGTATGAATTCTTCAAATTTTCTATTGTACATCCTGACATTTAGTATATTTTTTGGGGAGTATTAGTCAAATTCTACCCAAATATGTAATTTTGGGTGAATATATTAAAGAAATTCGCAAATTTTTGTGTCTAAAATAGCCCCCAACTTTTTGGATACCCCAAAAAAATAGATATGTGGTGAATATTCGCCCATATTTCTTTCCCTGTCCAAGCCAACCTAAAGACACGCACTTTGAATATTCACATAACCAAGGAGGAGGGAGAAGGGCTATGCTCCAAACTGTTGATGAAGAACCTCCTAAATTTGGTTAAATGTTGCAGGAATTTCTCAATCGTAGGATCTACTGAAGATTGAAAGGGTCCCTTGATCTCGTGGGTTTAAACATGGTCGTATGATGATATGCAGACTTTAAACTCTAATGCCACATCCTGACTATCGATTTAAGCTCATCACCGCAGGGCCTTCCAACTCACTCCTTCATTCATGGACCTCCCAGCAAAGATGTAACCGAATAACACACAATCACTACACCCTGGCAGACCATCAACATCTTGTATACGAGACTTAATGCACTTGCAAGTTTACTTGATGACTCCCCCCTAGCATTTGGGCATGTTATAACTTCCAAATTTTACGACAAGCAGATGAGCATAAAGGAGAAGACATGTATCGCACAGAGTTGCTCACAAGGCATGGGCACTGTTATAGATGCATCCCATGTGCCACTCGACACGCTTGTCAATTCTCTTTCTGATCGCGGGAGAGGATATGCGTCCGTGCACTCTAGCTATTCAATCTTGGCCCATCCAGGTTTTCCACCTCGACCATGCTAAAACTCCATGCTCACTCTGGTCATCCCCCTACTCCCTTGCATCTTGAACCTTCGTTAGAATGCTCTTCTATCGAACCCCTTTGCCAATAGTTGTGGTCGGGCTTTATAAAAACTCTCATTCATTTGTGGCTGTCAATCTGTTGCACTATAGTCATCAAATGAGTGCCATGTGATGATCTTTTCCTAGCTGGATGGTCAAGGCCTTGTGCCGACCATTGGCTAGATGTCTGTCTACTCGAGAAGTGGGGTATCGAGTCCCACTTCCTACATTAGTTATTCAAGTGCCACATGGCCCCTTGCCAAAGGTTCCAAGGTCATCTGCCATCTCCTTATCATGGTTCCATGTGGAAGGTGCGAGGCATTTGCACAGATCAAAGGTAGATCTATTGCCTGCATGTATACAAATTGGGCAATTTTGATTGGCCGTGGCACCATGTCCCTTTATAGTCCTATCTCATTTCTCCAGTTGGTCCATGACTATCTAGATTCTAGGATTCTACTCTTAGCTTGCCAACTGTTCATCCACATTGGTAGTTTGTTCCCCTCCTAGCATATCAACCTAGGCTAAGCCCACTGCCTCTTTACCCTCCTGGTCTTTGACGGGTTGCCATGTTGGGCCTAGCATTTAAGATGCCATTATGTCCTGCTTCCATGGCCTTGTTCCATTAGCTGTGCATTCAAGGGCCCTTATCTAGAATCAGGGTTCTCCATGCTTGGCATGGCATGGCTGATTGGGATCCTTGGCAACGAGGGGAAGCCTCCTAATTAGCTGCATGGCCCAATCTCTTTGTTTGAACTTGGGGCATTGATCAAAATTGGATCCAAGGGTCACGCCTTACCCTTGGGATCCCTTGTAAATTGGAAAGGGAACCATAGGTTTGCACCTTGAAATTCAAAATTTGGATGGAGCTCTAAACGTCCTATTACATATGACAATAATATACAAGTAGATTGTAAAATGAAGTAACTCCATGAATCCCTTAATTTGAGGCATAAGGGGATTGAAATTAAAAAATGTAGCTCCAAAAATGTTGATTTGACCAAACTCAACAAGAAATTGAGTTTAGAATACCTTAATCAAGAAAGATTGGATCTTATGTGCCACGATTTGAAAGTCCAAATACTCCAAGATTCAATGATTTTCTAGTGTAAGCCCATGATCAGAAGTTTTGAAATCTATACTTTAACTAAAATAATACTTATATCCATTGATTATATTCTCGAGATTTAAAATACAACCTATAAAGTACCTAAATACTCCAAGATGAGGGAAATAGTCTATTTTTACAAAAATATGATGGAAGATTCCAATGATGATTATAATGTGGAAGGATGGAGCATACCAAGAGGAACACAAATTCTCTTAGATATATTCTAAATGAAGTTCAAAGGACAAAGTGTGTCGACTGATAGAATTCTATTCACACGCGCTTGGGAAGAAACCGTGTGACTTTGGATTTTGTTTTAGATGGAAAAAATGAGTACCATTTGTTTCATAAATGATGATAGTTAAAATACATTGAAGAAGACAATGAGGAAAAAGCCTTCATATGTAGGAGTTATGAACAAATTAAAGATTTAGCAACAGGAGACCTTGGGATACAAAAAACACCTTAAGGGAGAAAGAGACCATGTGAGACGTTGAGGTTGGATCTATAAAGCAATCTTAATCTAAAAGTTAAATATTAGAGACGAATTCTCTAATATTATGGTCAGGTATTTGCATAGAGTTCTCTATAATTTGAAAGCTGCATGAAAATCATTTGAAATCTCCATGATTTGAAATCTGTGTGAAAATAATCTTAAATCTTGCAATCAAGTATTCACGCAGAGTTCTCAATAATTTGAAATATGCATAAAAATATAATAAAAAGTTTTAGATAAAAAAAGTATTACATATTGTAAAATTTTTATATTATTTATGAATTTCATATATATTGTCACAAAATCTTCAACGTGGTACTAGTTCTAGTTGTTTAATTAAAAACTATCTAAAATTTTACAAAAACCACCTCCCTCAGAGTCACTTGAAGTGGTCCCATGTAGTTCACATGCCTTGTGAACAAAGGGACCAAGGAATACCCTTACTGCCCGTAGATTTCATCTCATTTCTAAAGGCTGCAAGTCCTCCATAGCTCCTCATGGGGAGAATTTTTAGATTTTTGCTGATTTGCAAAAAGTTTTTGGGGAGACTATGGAAACTCCTCATGAATAGAAAAATTATGCTTTTCTTTTGGCTTTTTATTCATGGAGGGATTGCAGTGAACTTATGGAGGTGCAAGTTTAGGGCGGACTTGTCCTTCTTGTCATATTGGATTCAACATTGCCTATGGGATTGCAGACCGGTGAAGATTATATGGAAGGGGATTGCTAGGATTTTCAGTATGTTTACTTCTTTCCCCTTCTTCATGACCTTAGTATTGGTGGCCTGGGTCTCTCTTTTGGGACCTCAGGTCTTCTATGAGAGACATGACTCATTTTGGGCTCGCTCAATATGACGATACTTAGTTGAGTCATGCTCTTGAGATGATGTTGCCTTCTCACATTTTAGGCCCGAGCATGCTTTTGTGAATTCTTCTTGGAAGATACTTGCAAGTATTCCAATGTGGCATATCTAAAGAGCCAAATGCAAAAAGGCCTTGGATGGATCCCAGGTAACATTGTAAATCAGAGCCATGCCCCACATAACCTAAGATCTTCATAGGTTGGGAAGGAATTGTGGCTGCAATTTAAGTATGGCTAATACTTAAGAATGTGATATTAATTTGCTAATGTCAATGTTATGTTATATTAGGTGGAAAGTGTATGAAATTATGGAGGTCCCTAGCAGTAAGAAAAATGTGGATACCTATTTTCAAATTGATGTAGAGAATTCATCATTTCTAAAGACAAATGAATTATCTTTGGCAAGTGAAAGTGATCTAATAGATCTTGAAAATCAAGAAAAACACACTATTCAAAATTTTTGGACTTGTGTAAAGTCCAATTTGAGAAATGGACTAAAAAACAGTCCAAAAATTTTGAATATACTAGTAATGTTGTTTTTTGAACTAGATTTGACAACTCAAAATAAAAGATTTGGTGATTACGTACTAAGAACATCAATGCATAACCAAATCTCTTACAAAGGTGGTCTACATAAACATCTTCATAACTTCTTATGAGTTGAGCTACTATCACCTAAGAACATCAATAGATGACCAATTCTCTTAAAAAGGTGGTGTAAATAAACACCTTTATGTATAAGTGGTGTGCACACCTTTATGACCATTTCTTTTAGAAAGGTGGTGTACATATACACCTCACTTGGTATTAAAAAACACCCTTAACTATAAAAATACATTGACATAAAGTTTAAAATACACCATTAAGTATAAAATGGACCTCATAAACAATCTTTATACACAATAATGAGAGTAAAGAAATAAAAAAAGGAGTTAACTTTTTATTAGATATTTGCTTTACATAGAAGTCCAAAACTTGAGAAGTGCAAACTTGTGATTACAAAGCCATCAGCCATCATGTTCCTCAATGCCAAGCCCTTGACTACCAAGGTCCTGACTAATAGGCGGCTCTAAGACCAGTACCAATGTCTTCAATGCACCCTTGACTACCAAGGTCCTAACTAATAGGGTGCTCTAAGACTGGAGTCTCAGTAGCAAGGTCCTCAGTAGTTTGCTCTTCAGTTCCAAGCACCTGACTAGTAGGCTGCTTTGGAATCTGTAAGGTCATGGTTGAAGAACCATCTATGCCTCCTAGTAACTCCTCCTGGTCATGCTTTTCCTTGTCCATACCTTCTTTGGGTAAGGCTTCCTTACTTGATCCACTTGCATGTCCTTCACCCAAGTTCAAGGGGGCCTTCCTCACTTTTGATTTCAAGGGAAGTGCTTCCACCTCTTTAGCCTTACCTTTTCCTACGACGTGCTGTACTACTACTTCTTGTTGCCGCGAGCCTTCTCATATGATGAGTGGAACCTCCTTTACTCTAGTTGACAATTGATCACCCTTATTCTTTGTGTGGATTTCTTCTTGGCATAAGTAATTGGATTCAGAGCTTTCATCCTCATCATCACCTGAGCTAGAATCATCACCCTTAGACTCACTACCCTCGTCTTCGACACTTTCCTCACTACCCTCTTCTTTGACATTTTGCTCTTCAAAGAAGGTAGTGCAACTATAATATGTGTCAAAGAACTCAATCCGATGGGGCGTATCAATGACATTACATTTCTACCTTGGTCTAGCAATTTCTCAGCAGCAAACCCATTCGATACAATGCCACTTCCCACCCATCATTCAGTAAATTCTTTGTCATCTCTAGTATCACATCAGGATGCATCGGCTTTCTATAATCCACCATTGTTGCATCAAGCTTAACCTTATTGTCCTCAAAGTAATGAAGCTCGAGAGTCCTCAAAGGAATTTTGACTAGATTGCCACCACCCTTGGATAAAAAGCACATCAAGAAAGGCTGCAAGACTTGAATGGCAGTGCCTTCTAAGATAGTCATATGATTGCGTAGGACTATACCATGGTATACTTTTGAAAATAAATACCCAAATGCAGATGTCAAACTCACATACAAGGCATTCCTTTGTCATTCTATCATGAACAGGACCAACATTGATCTTTTCTTATCTCCCATAGGATCTTCTATGATAAACTGCACAAGTTTAACTATCCGTGACACTGCGAGGTCTTGCAATTCATCTATGAAAAATACACATGGCTTCTCCCAAGCATGACCGCTCATTGTTATGAAATGCTTTGTATCAATGCCATTGATGTGTGCAAAATTTGTACCATTCTCTAATAGCAAGATATCATAGGAGAAGATGAATGGAGAACCATCATGTAAACCACCAATTGCTCTACTTGGGCAGTGGACTGCAAGGCCTTTTTCTTGATGTCCATATATTCTGTCTCAACAACCTTTGGCATTTTAGCTCTTAGATCCTTTGTTGGTGTGGCATCTGCATCCATTGAAGCCAACCACTTTCTAGCCCATGTCTTATCAAGGAGTTGACCTAGGCTAAGTGCTTTCTTTTTATTCACGTCAATTGACTTGCCAGCTAACTCATCATCAGATTTCAATAAAAACAATCGTGCCAAGAGAGTAGCCTTACTTTGAATCATTCGGGTGACCACTTCATCCAAGTTGCTATGCTTGCTCTTCTTTCCAAAGAAGCAGTCACCCTTAGGATCTTCTTGCATACTTCTTTTATTATTGCATATGGAACAAAACTTAATGCTCTCCACCAAACAATAGACATCGGTTTCATTATTTCTTTCCTCTGAGTTGCACTGTGCTCTGGTGCCTCAAAGGATCTCTTTCCTGTTTCATATGCTTGGCAAACATCCACAATGCTCAGAAACACTGAGTCCTCATGGAAGACAATGCAAGTAACATCCTTGTATCTTGCAGTGGCAATGTTCAAATCCTTTGCCTCAACCTTATTACTTGGTACACCTTGCGTATTTTTTACAACACCTTTCAAGCATCTATAGAACCGAGTCCTCTTTGCCATGTACTCAGATGTAGGTCTCCTGCCCTTCACTATTTGTGGCTTTCCACAGCCCACCCATAACTCCCTTGCCTTTATTAGGATCTCAGAAAGAGAAGAGCTTTTTTTCAACCTAAATGGAGCTGAATTCAGCCTTTCTGATTCTTGAATGTACTTTGAGTCATCGTTAAATATGCATACATGACAAATGACCCGTTGAAACTTTTCCATCTACTCAATCTGTGGCAAGTTTCCTTTTCTTCCCTCATCAAGGGCGATCCTGCAAGCTTCACAAAAGTGTTGCCCATCAATGGGCTCAAACCTGCATCTTTCCAAGAATCGATTCTTTGCCAACATGTATCTCTTCTCGATGTCAATCCCATATCGGCTTTGGTACAAAGCCTCTTCATGAACAAAGTCTCTTCTTCTAAAGTTCTCAAAAGCATCAAGAAATTCCATGCACTTTTAAAATGTGACATCAGGAAATGTAGTATCATCTTCTTGAAGTCTCTTAAATGCCACAGGATGAAGAGTGATATTAGTGGCAATTGGAGTTCTTGTTTTCCTCGTATCTTCATACAATTTGCATGCAAATCTCTTATCTAGCTTTCTTTGATTTATGAACAACGAAGCTCGATCAATAAGCATTGTGGCCACGTTGAATTGTGAAAATCCCCAAATGTACCCCTCATCCTCTCGAGGATGTAAGTCTGCCACACTTATAGAAAAGTCTGCAAGACTTGTATCTTCTTCTTGCGGATCCTATAGTTTTATCACTATCCAAATTTTCATCTGGTTTTAAATAACCTACACTTGAACGATCTGCACGTGAAGTAGGAGTTTTTGGCTCTCTTTCTGGGAATAACTGTGGAACTTGAATCTACTATACGATCACTCCTTCTTATTCTTGTACTTGTAGCAGTCGATGGTGTAGGTACAGTTGGAGATACTGTAGTTACTGCCCTAGATTTTGGAGTTACTCTTGTCGGAGATACTGTAGTTATCGCCACAGATATTGGTGGTACAACTTGACGGCTACATGTTATAGATGGCATACTTACTACTGCTGCTGCTGAAGGTAAAACACCACCACTTGGAAATGCATCCCACATTTTCTTCAATGCTTCCAAGGCACTAAGTTATTCTTGGGATCCCTCAATTGAATTTGGTAAGGGCTTCAAGAAGTGCTTGGGCGTAACTTGTAACTTATAAACCACATTGTCATTCTTCCCTTTGCACATAACTTTTATCAAATTGTTTTCTTTAATTTTGATGGTTGAGACCATGCCACCATTTCTTACTACCTTTGGAGAATATTTCACGCTTGACACATTCTCGGTAGTGATCACCAAAAAATACTTTGATTTGCACTTCATAAAATACCAAGCATGTTCAAGATATTTGAAAGACACCTTGGAACCAAAACTCGAAGCCATAGTTTTCTGCAAAGCAATCAAAAATAAAAAATGAGAATTACAATGATTTTCAAACTCAAAATATTAAAAAAATTGCTAATTAATATTTAAATATTAAAAATTAAAAATTAATTGAAATTTCAAAAGTTAAAAAATATTTTTAAAAATATATTTCATTGAAATTTCAAAAGTTCAAATATATTTTTATATTTCTAGATACTATTTTTTTATCTAATATTTTTTACATAAATAATTTAATTTAAAATATTTTATAAACATAGAGAAAAAACTTTAATTTTAATTTTCTAAAATTTTATTTGATTTTTTTAAAATTTAATTTAATTAATTTATATATCTATATATTTAAAATTTAATTTAATTTTTCTAAAAAAAATTAAAATTTATTGAATTATTTAATCTTAATTTTTTAATTTTTAAATTAAATTTAATATGATATAATATAATTTATTTTATTTTTTAAATTAAATTATTTTATTTTTTTAAATTTATTTTATTTATTTAAATTATTTAAATTTATTTATTTAAAAATTTATTTTTTAAAATATATTTTTTAATTTTTTATTTAAATTTAATATAATTTAATTTATTTTTAAATTTATTCAATTTAAAATATTATATTATATTTTTTTATTTATTGAAATTATTTAAGATAATTTTTTTTTGTTGTTTATTTTTTTTGGGAGGGCAAAAGAGCCCCCACTTAAAGGGAGGGGTTAATCCCCTCCCCTAAGGCCCTTGCGGGCCTCTTGTTGCGCACATAATAGGGGCCCTAAGGGGCCTTAGGGGAGGGGATTAACCCTCCCCCCTCCTCCCTCCCGCCTCCCTCTTGCCTCCCCGCTCCCCCATCGCCCTCCCCGCTTCCCCGCCTCCCTCCCCGCCTCCCTCCCGCCCCCTCGTCCACCCCCCGTCCCCCGCCTCCCTCCCCGCCTCCCTCCTTGCCTCCCCACCTTCGCCTCCCCCGTCCCCCCTCCCGCCTCCCCGCCTTCGCCTTCCCCTCCCCGCCTTCGTCTTCCCCTTCCCGCCTTTGCCTCCCCCCTCGCACCTCCTCCTTCACCTCCCCCCTCGTGCCACCACCTCGCCCTCCCGCCTCCTGCCTCCCGCCTCTCCTCCACCTCCCCGCCTCTACCTCTCCTCCCCAAAACCGGTCCCTACCTCCCCGCTCCCCAAAAAAAAAGCCCTTCCATCTCTTCGCCACTTCCAGCCTCCCCGCTAAAAAAAAAAAGACAAAAAAAGGGACGGAAGGGGAAGGGGAGGGAGGGAGAGGATGCAGGAGGAGGGGAGGGGGAAGCGAGAGGAGAGGGGAAGGGAGGAGAGGGGAGGGGGAAGCGGGAGGAGAGGGAAGGGAGGGGAGGGGAAGGGAGGAGAGGGGAGGGGGAAGCGGGAGGAGAGGGGAAGGAGGGGAGTGGGAGGAGAGGGGATGGGAAGCGAGAGGAGAGGGGATGGGAAGCGAGAGGAGAGGGAGTACCTAGGTGGGGAGGTGGTGGAGGAGCTCGAGAAGAGTTGTAAGAGAGAATGAGGAGAAGTAGAGTTTTATAGGAAATGAGTAGCTTTTCGGGCAAGTCAGCTTTTTTAGGTCAAGTAAGCTTTTTTTAGTTTTTTAGGTTTTTTAAGTTCTTTTAGGTTCACTATAAGTAGAATGTTCTTCACTCTCTCTTTCATTCAAAGTTCATTCTTTCTCACTCCACGCTTCTCTCCTCTCATCAACCTGTTGCAGAATTCTCAAAATTTTCAAAATGTTGCAAGAGGTGAGTTCATTTCCAACGTATTGCGTACGCAAGAACTTCTAAGAATCAAGTTTTTGTAAATTTGAATTTTTTTTCAAATCCGATTCTTTTCTTAAAAACCTGTTGCGTACGCAACAACTTCAAAAAATTATTTTTTGCATTAAATCTTTTTTCCCACAAATTTCCCTCTTTCCCTCAAACTCTCATAACCTATTGTCATAAATTTCTCTCAAACTCAAACTCTTCTAGCCTATTGGCTACCCAATAATTAAAAAAAAAAAAACAATCTATCACAAATTTCTCTCTCAACCTCAAAACCACTCAAACCTCCCTACCTATTGCGTACGCAACAACTTCAAAACAAAATTTAACCATAAATTTCTCCCAAAACTCTTCTCACGACACTTTATTAATATGAGAAATCCATTTATAATATTTTTACTCCATAATATAATAAATTTTTATTAACTAATGTTAAAATATAATTTTGCTAAAAATATATATTGTTAATCTATAAATTAATATAATTATTATATAAATACATTAATTTAAAAAATATAACAATGAAATATGTGCTTTATATAATACTTATTCTTCAATAATGAATGTATTTGTAAGGTAGTTCTTAATATGAAAAATCTCTACAGTATTCTTCCTGCTATTAACTAGATATTAAATTTTAGTTTTAATAAAAATATACATTATCAACTTAAAACCTAATATAAATATAATGTAATTTTTGTATAAATTTAAATAAATATATATAAATTATTAATATTATACATTAATAACATTTAAAATTATATATATTATATAGTAATAACCTTTAAATTTTAAAAAGTAGTCAATCAAAGAATTGAATTAATTTAAAAACTAAGGAAATATTAAATTTTACACACATGCTTTTAGCATGTATTCTTTTCTTCCATGTGTATAATACTTGTTAGTCGAAGAATGAAGAATTAGATAATGCATTTGTAAGGTAGGTATTTAAAACCATAGAATTTGGAAGAGGTTTAGCATACTTGCTTATCTTTGTTACAGTATGTAATACTTTGCAAAAGCCTTAAACTTTGTTTAAGGCTTTGCACAAAACTACAGTATCATTGAATCCATATAATTTTTCTACTTTAGCAACCACCAGATATCCATGGTATGAATCCATGATATGGAATACATATTTCTTCTGAATATTTCTTATCACATACTTTTGATACACCATGCAGCATGAATGTAAGAAAATATGAATCGATGTGCTTTTAGCCTATGTGCTTGTCCCTAATCAATAGGATACTTTAACTAGGTAGACTTATAATTACTTAAAGTAAAGCCTTTGCAAAGGATCGTACCTAGTATTGGATATAAACAAAACACTTTGGAAAGCATATAATATATAGTCTATATATATCTAAACTAAATACTTTGGAATGCATATTTTATATAGTCTATATACCTTAGATCTTACACTCTAAATCTTAAATCCTAAAATTTCCTAAATCTTAGGTTATACAATCTAAGCTCTTAAATTTATATAACAGTTCTAATCCCTGAACACTAAACCCTGAACCTTAAACCCTAGCCCCTATAGCTTAAATTCTAAAACCTAATTTCCAAATCCTAAACCCTAGATTCTAGACTCTAAGCTCATGACCTTATATACTAAACCTTAAACCTTAACCCTAAATCCTAAACTTTAAAACAATAATCATAAACCCTAAACCCTAAATGCTAAATCCTTAACCCTAAACCCTAATTCCTAGATCTTAAACCCTAAATCCTAAACCTTGAACCCTTATCCCTAAACCCTAAACGCTAGAACCATAATCATAAACCCAAAACCCTAAACACTAAATCTTAAATCTTAAACCCTAAATCCTTAACCCTAGATTCTAAACCCTAAACCCTAAACCCTAACCCTTAACCCTAATATACAACCAAAAATGATTTTTTTCAATTTGTGCAAGTGGAACAGGTTAATGGTGCACCCAACCTATTGCAAAAATCAAGGAAATTTCTTGATTTATGTAACAGGTTGGATATACCCCCCAACCCGTTGCCCCAACCTGTTGCTTGAGCAACAGTTTGGGGGGTATATCCAACCAGTTGCACAAATCAAGAAATTTCTTGACTTGTGGAATAGGTTGGATATACCCCCCAACCTATCCCCCCAACTTGTTTCAACAAGTTGGGGGATATATCCCAACCTGGGGACCCCAACCTGTTGCTTGAGCAACAGGTTGGGGGATATATTCAACTTGTTGCACAAATCAAGAAAATTCTTGATTTGTGCAATTTTGGATATATCCCCCAACCTGTTGCATATATCCAACCTGGGGACCCCAACCTGTTGCTTGAGCAACAGGTTGGGGGATATATCCAACCTATTAGGTTGACCCCAACTTGTTGCTTGAGCAACAGGTTGGATATACCCCCCAACCTGTTACAACAGGTTGGGGGATATATCCAACCTGGGGACCCCAACCTGTTGCTTGAGCAACAGGTTGGGGGATATATCCAACCTGTTGCACAAATCAAGAAAATTCTTGATTTGTGTAACACGTTAGATATATCCCCCAACCTGTTGCATATATCCAACCTAGGGACCCCAACCTGTTGCTTGAGCAACAGGTTGGGGGATATATCCAACCTGTTAGGTTGACCCCAACTTGTACGCCCCAACCTGTTCCTGTTAGGTTGACCCCAACTTGTACCCCCCAACCTTTTACTTGAGCAACAGGTTGGGGGGTATATCTAGCCTATTGCACAAATCAATAAAATTCTTGATTTGTGCAACAGGTTAAGCAACAGGTTGGGGTCACCCCAACCTGTTGCTTGAGCAATAGGTTGGATATACCCTCCAACCTGTTGCTCAAGCAATAGGTTTCTTAATTTGTGCAACAGGTTGGATATGCCTCCCAACCTGTTGCTCAAGCAACAGGTTGGGGGATATATCCAACATGTTGCACAAATAAAAAAAATTCATTAAATTTTGGTTGTATTTTAGGGTTAGGGTTTAGGGTTTAGGGTTAAGGATTTCGGATTTAGGGTTTAGGATTTAGAGTTTAGGGTTTAGCATTTAGGGTTTAGGATTTAGTGTTTAGGAGTTTAGGATTTAGGGTTTAGGGATTAAATGTTTAAAGTTTAGGATTTACGGTGGTTAAGATGTTTTGGTATTAATTGTTTAAAGTTTAAAGTAATAATAAGCTAAATGATTATGTATTGTGTCTTTTGCTAATCTATTTTTGTACATAAAACAGATATTCACCCTAACAGAGGCTATGGATGTGGTGTTATATAAGAAGAGTGAAGTGGTGGCTTTTGGATGAATTCATAGTCTTGATTCTATGAATGTGTGTCATTTCCAACGTTGTGTTGAGAGAAGATGTGTAGTAATAATCACCAACGTTGTAAATCCTGAAGTACATTTAAAATATCCACATGGAGACTTTGAAACATTGGGAGATATCTTACAATGTGACATATTTGATATGCAAGCACACAGAACACTGGATGGTGAATCCAGTGGCTCAGAACAAAGCCTTAATGATGAGTTGGATATTCTTTCTTTTGTTACACCTAGAGTAAGGAAGACAAGGGATGTTTTGAGAGCACCTGATAGTGAGCCTTAATTTGCGTAGGTCTACCAGAGCTAGGTATCCTGTGGATAGGTTGGAATATGATGGATTTACAGCCATTTACTATGCCTATATGGTTAAAGTGATACATGAACCAAAACCCACTTCTTTTGAGCAAGCCATGGGAAAAGAAAAATGGGAGAAAGCTATGGATGCCTTCGAAGCAAATGCTACATGGGAATTTGTGCCTTTGCCTAAAGACAAGAATGTAATTGGCTACAAGTGGGTTTATAAGGTGAAGCACAATGCAGATGGTTCTGTGAACAAATACAAGGCAAGATTAGTTGTCAAGGGGTATGCACAAACATATGGCATTGATTATGAAGAAACATTCAGTCCGGTTGCAAGGATGGCAACCGTAAGAGCAGTCATTGCTATGGCTACATCAAAGGGATGGTCTTTACATAAGATGGATGTAAAGAATGCTTTCTTGCATGGTGATTTGCAAGAATAGGTCTATATGGAGTAGCTACTAGGTTATGTCCATGCTGTTCATCCTGAGTTTATTTGCAAGTTGAAGAAAGCCTTGTATGGCTTGAAGCAAGCACCTAGAGCATGGTCTGACAAGATAGGATAGTATCTTGTCACTATTGGCTTTCAGATTTTCAAGGCAGATTTCTCACTTTATGTGAGAAAAACAGAGAAAGGTATTATGCTACTTGTCATTTATGTTGATGATTTGATCATCACAGGTGATAGTGATGAAGATATCCTTCATGTGAAAATGCTATTGAAGCAGAAGTTTGAGATGGGGTGTAGTAATGGCTGCATGTGAGGTAGCTTGGTTGCATAAACTACTTTATTATATGCATCACAGATGGGCCAGTTGTCATTTATTGTGACAACATGAGAAGCATACACTTGGCAAATAACCCAGTCTATCATGCTAGAACAAAGCACATTGAGGTGCATTATCACTATGTGTGGGAGAAGGTTCTAGTAGGTTTTCTTGATCTAGTTTATGTCAGCACAGAGGATCAGGTAGCTGACATATTCACGAAGGCATTGGGTGCTGAGAAGCTACGCAAGTTCAAAGACTTGCTTGGTGTGCAGGAATTGGGATTGAGCTCGAGGGGGAGTGTTGAGATATCGAGCTCCACTCGTGATATGCCAGGGTAACCGTTGTGCATTTATGTCACCGACTTGTTAGCTGCAGATGTTGTTGGTACACCGTCCATGTGAATAATAACTGGATGACAGCTATCTTTATGTACTCTAGTTAGTGGCTCAGTTAGTATGTCACCTTGGTTAGTTGAGTTTTGTTTGAGACCCACATATAGGGTTCACCGGTTCTTTTGTACTAAGAGAGTTCTTTTGGCTTTCACAACTAAGAAGAGAAAAACTGTTTTCAGCCTTCACCTTTCTGTATATTCCCCCATTGTGTATGTGAGAAAGCTACAAGTGAGACTCCTTCCTTCTCTCCCACTCTCTTCACAATCTACAGGCAGCAATTGTAAATGGGTGAAGGAGGGTGATAAAATCTCTATAAAAGGAGCTCTCCTCTCCCTTATTCAAGATCTCTTCCACCATTAGGCCTCATGTTGCTATAGCTCAAGTCTCCTCAAGCCTATTCCATGAGCCTCCTCTCCCTCTTGTAAATATTCTCTTATGTAGACTCTTGAGTCCATCTCTCTCTAGTTCATTCTCTCTCTATGAGTAGTCTTGGAGCTTCTGCTCCCTCTTGTACGTATGAAACCTCTTCTTCTCCCTTGTGTTTGTAATATTTTGAGTTGCATTGGAGTGGAGTCTCACTCTATTGGTGGTAATGGTCACTTCAGGTTCTCTCTCTTGAGTGTCTCTTCCCTTTTTCCATTGTTTTCTCTTCCAAAGTGCTCAAAAGTGTTGTCTATTCGGACGCTCATTGCGCATACATGGTTTATCTATTTCCTAAGTCACAAAGAGAGCTCTTCCTTCCCTCCTAGGCAACCTCTATGGGACTTAGATCGTTGATGAAGTCCAATCATGGAGGTAGTATTCTCCCAAGTCGGCACTAGTAGAAGCAGTAGATGTTTTTCATGACTGTTTGACCCCCTGTCAGTATTTTGCTCATATTTTTTTGCTCGATGGTTCGATTTGAATGAAACTTATATCAACGCAAAGCTCTATTTAAGAACATCATCTTATATCTTTAGTTATTGTATTAGATGTCAAACCAAAAATCTATGACTCTCTGTGTGTGACTATTTCTTTTTCAGACAGTTTTTACCGTCACCTAGTAAACTGTCCATATGTTTCCAACCGCTTCTCAGTTTCTTACGAAAATTATATCAGACGAAGCCCATTTCAAGACGCATCTTGATATGTGCTTGAATATTTGATATCATGTCTTTACTAAAAGTTATAGGCCTCTGCATCTTATGATATTTTGGAGAGTGTTTTGAGCTAAGTGTAAAGGTGTCTATGAAGGAGGTGCAATGTTTGCTCGGAACCTACCCATCCGACCCAATCAGCCCCTTCAAACTCATCGATATATATCAGTTCATGTTATGTTGAGTTGCAAGATCTTCTTTCAACAACGTATCACTATTCTCTTTGGCACAGACCGGCTTGCTAAGATTATGGCCTCCACTGATCCTTTCCTTCTCCCTATGCTTGAGTACAACATCACTTGGGATGTTACCATCTTCATTCTCATCTAAGGGAGGATAGTATGGTGTGGTCTCTTAGTATAAAAGATTCTTTTTAATGTCCCTTTCCTAGTGACGAATATCTCTATCAGTCAATTTGAAAGCAGCAGGAAGTGAAGAGGTGTGTGAAGTTCATTACCCCCAACTTCATGTCACACTACCCTAAGAGCAAAAGTGCGGATAGAGCTTGATGCATCAATAAAGCTACTTGACATATTATGAAAGATTTAGGGATGCATTGAGAGAATTCGTATGATTGATGGTCAAAGCATGGGGTGACTCACATATTATGCAATACATGATATCCCTCCTTATAATGAAATTTGGTGGATTATACTTATGTTAAATTATGCTGCTAAAATCATTTTCATGTCTACATCATATACTTTATCTGCACATATCGTGATTTGTGGAGAACTAAGGACTCTATTTAGGATACTCAACTTGAAGGCATGGAGTAATCACACTATAGAGAGAAGGCAACCTACTTTTAGAATTTAAGTCATTGTGGTGGTATCACCCACATAGAAAAGCACTACACAAATGTTTGACTAGTTTTATAGGTTTTTGTTAGGTGGGACTCTCAAAAGTGAAAAGGCAATGGAATCAAGAATTGCAAAAGTAGTTCATCTCATGAAAAAGACAATGAGATGTGCTATTTGGTAGTCATCCACAAGGAGCTAAGGATTTGGAATTTTGATTGCCACATAGAATCAAACAAGGGAGTTGATGGGTCCATTGAGAAGCCGAAGCTACTCAATGAATGAAAAATGTTCTATGATGATGAATTGAACATTGTTTGGGGTCAATCAAATTTTCCACATTTTGCAAAGATTGATTAGTTAGGTAAATGATTATGTATGTGTGTGTGTGTGTGTGTGTGTGTTGAGATATCGAGCTCCACTCATGATATGGCAGGGTGACCGTTGTGCATTTATGTCACCGACTTGTTAGCTGCAGATGCGGTTGGTGGTACACCACCCATGAATAATCGGTGGATGATAGCTATCTTTATGTACTCTAGTTAGTGGCTCAGTTAGTATGCCACCTTAGTTAGTTGAGTTTGGTTTGAGACCCACCTATAGGGTTCACCTATTCTTTTATACTTAGAGTTCTTTTGGCTTTCACAACTAAGGAGACGAGAACTATTTTCAGCCTCCACCTTTGTGTATATTCCCCCATTGTGTATGTGAGAAAGTTGCAAGTGAGACTCCTTCCTTCTCTCCCACTCTCTTTACATGGTATTAGAGCTCGCTTCATGGTAAGAAGCTCAAGAAAGCAAACCAAGCTCGCGGTGTCCTAGTAAGAGGATCAGAGTTGCTTTCCTTTTTTTTCGAGTTTGGGAGCAAATCTCTGTAGGTAGCACAACCGGAAAGTGCAAGAGTGCATTGTCTCAGATTGGGATGCCCTTCCCAGTGTGGCGAGAGGGTAGTATATGCTATGGGCAAGGGAAAAGCCCTCAGTGAAATTATTTTTTTGATTCGAGGCCATTTCGGGGCTTGTTTTGGTGGTAGAAGTTTTTCGTAGGCACTCAAGAAAGTGCCCTATTTTTGCTGTGTGACCACTCTTCTATAGGTTGGTGAAAAGTTATCGAAGAAATTACATCGTATGCCTGTGCGTAGAGATATTAGGAGTGACAGAATCATTCTTATTGCTTGTTGATGCATAATCGTCACTAGGAAGTGACTGTGTGGTCAAATACCACTTTCGTCAGTTTTGTAGATTTGCCCTTGTGAGGCAGAAGTTGTTTTTTTTTTGCAATGATAGAATATTTTGCAGTGTTCTATAATGGCGTCTGATGCTCTTTCACATATTATCACTGAAAAGCTTGACAAGAACAACTTCCAAGCATGGAAGTTTAGAATGACGAATTTCCTTAAGGGAAAAGGCTATTGGGAGTTCATTACTAGAGCTAAACAAGAACCAGTTATTCTTAATGTTTCCAATCAATAAGAGTTGCAGGCATTTAAAGGCTAGCATGAGAGACCCAGAAAAGTTATGTACTGGTTGTCTATCAGTATTTTAGATTCTATGATTGTGCATATTTAGGATGCAAGCACGCCAAATTAGGCGTGAGATACTTTGACAAAAATGTATAGCACAAATACGCAAGCCAGGAAAATGCAGCTCAAGCAGGAGTTGCATAATGTGTAGAGAGAAAATATGAGCATCAATTACTACCACATGAATGTGAAGAAGATTGCAGATGCATTTGCTTCTATTGGGTCACCAGTGGAAGATGATGATTTAGTTTCTGTGACCTTGAATGGTCTAGGCAAGGATTATGCACAATTTCGGACATCCATTGCCGTCCGTGAGAATTTTCCTGATTTTGAGGAGTTGATTGCTCTTTTAATTTCTGAAGAGCAGAGAAATGGTGGTGCATCTTCTTCAGGAGGAACTTCAAAAGAAGCTGTCTTATACTCAAATGCTGGAAGAGGTAGAGGCAAAGGTAGAGCAGGCCGATTTGGAGGCCGTGGCAGAAATCAGAATATGCAACAAATTCAAGAAAACCAGTCCTATGGAGGAGGATGTGGTAAATTTAGAGGCAGGGGGAGCCAAAGAGGTCGTGGTGGATGGCAAAGAGGCCAAAATGCAAACAACAATGTTGAATGCTACTACTGTGGTGAAATGGGTCATATGGTTAAAGATTGCTATAAAAAGCAGAAGGACATCATGACTCAAAAATTGCAGCCATGCAATTATGCATCCTCTAGTAGACAAGGTGATGACAAAAATGAGCATCTGTTTATGGTGCAGCACATGACCAATTCTGTGACAAGTGCAGTTGAAAGCAATGATTTGTGGTATGTTGACTCAGGTGCATCAAACCACATGACAGGTCATGCAGAATGGATGCAGGATGCAAGGAAAATGGAAAGACCAGGATTTGTGGAGACGGGTGAAATGCATAAGGTATTTAAGTCTGTCAATTTGGAAAATAGGCAAGGAAACCATTTCCTAGACATGTTCAAGAGAGTAAGAGGCCATTGGAATTAATCCACTCTGATGTTTGGACTACTAAAGTTGCATCTATTGGAGGCTGTCATTATTTTGTCACTTTTATTGATGACTACAGCAAAAAAATTTGGGTGTATTTTATGAAAAAGAAAAGTGAAGTGTTTGGGCATTTCAAAGCTTTTAAAGCTATGGTTGAAAAAGAAATAGGCCTACAAATAAAATGCCTAAGGTCAGATGGAGGGGGAGAGTACCTCTCGAATGAGTTTGCAAGTTTCCTGCAGGCAGCAATATTCATGCAGCCATATCCCACAACAAAATGGACTTGCAGAAAGGAAAAACATGCATATTGGAGAGGTATCTCGTGCCATGCTTAACGAAAAAGACTTGCCAAATTATTATTGGGCTAAAGCAGTTGCTACAGTAGTCTACATAATGAAGAGGACTCCCACTACAACAATACATGGCATGACACCACAAGAGAGGTATACTGGTAGGAAACCAGATATTTCTCATCTGAAAGTTTTTGGTTGCATTGCCTATGTTCATGTGCCAGATGAGTTGAGATCCAAGCTGGATCCAAAAGTTGAGAAGTGTATCTTTATTGGTTATTCTATGCAACATAAAGGGTATAGATGCTATAACCCTTCTACTCATAAGTTTACAGTGAATAGAGATATTGTTTTTGATGAGATGAGCAGCTGCTATAAACCAACAAATGTGATTGATGATGTACATGCAAAAAATGATAGTGTTGCATAGAATTCACAGCAGCAATCACAAAATATTAGTGGGCCTGTAGTGTCCTCTAGCAGTGGTTCACATACTTCACCATGGACAGGCAGATTGAGATCAGGAGGATCTCCTCCAAGCAATGCAGATAGTGGTATGCAAGTATCACGAAAAGGAAAACAGAAAGTAGATATGCCCATGGTTGATGTGAATGTAGGTCACTCTTATGTGGATGGTGAATCCAGTGGCTCAAAACAGAGCCTTGATGATGAGTTGGGTATTCTTTCTGTTGTTACACCTGGAGTAAGGAAGACAAGGGATGTTTTGAGAGCACCAGGTAGTGAGCCTATTTTGCGCAAGTCTACCAGAGCTAGGTATCCTATGGGTAGGCTGAAATATGATGGATTTACAGCCATTCACTATGTCTATATGGTCAAAGTGATACATGAACTAGAACCCACTTCTTTTGAGCAATCCATGGGAAAAGAAAAATGGGAGAAAGCCATGGATGAAGAAATGGATGCCTTGGAAGCAAATGCTACATGAGAATTTGTGCCTTTGCCTAAAGACAAGAATGCAATTGGCTGCAAGTGGGTTTATAAGGTGAAGCACAATGCAGATGGTTCTGTGAACAGATACAAGGCAAGATTAGTTGTCAAGGGGTATGCATAGACATATGGCATTGATTATGAAGAAACATTCAATCCGGTTGCAAGGATGGCGACCGTAAGAGCAGTCATTGCTATGGCTGCATCAAAGGGACGGTCTTTACATCAGATGGATGTAAAAAATGCTTTATTGCATGGTGATTTGCAAGAAGAGGTCTATATGGGGAAGCCACCAGGTTATGTTCATGCTGTTCATCCTGAGTTTGTTTGCAGGTTGAAGAAAGCCTTGTATGGCTTGAAGCAACAAGCACCTAGAGCATGGTCTGACAAGATAGTACAGTATCTTGTCACTATTGGCTTTCAGATTTCCAAGGCAGATTTCTCACTTTATGTGAGAAAAACAGAGAAAGGCATTATGCTACGTGTCATCCAAAATAGTCTCTAGAAAAGATCTGAACATATTCTCAAAATCATGATTTAGAAAGAGAAATATTAAAGTACAAAGAGAGAAACTAAAACCCTGCACTTTGGGAAATTCCTTACAAATTGTACAAAGACTATTGGGAGGCCCCTAAAAATCCTGTAGAGACTATTAGAAGTCCCAGTCATGTAGAGACTATTGAAAGTCTCACGCACATCGTGTATAGACTATTCGAAGTCTCTTATAGATGTAAAAAATATTGGAAGACTCCTACAAAATATGTAGAGACTATTGGAAGTCCCACACACTTTCTGTAGAGACTATGCCATACACCTTGTGTAGAGACCGAACCTCAAGGACATGTAACAATATTCATCAAAATGGAAAGAAGCTCCCACTCTTTGGGCCTAAATGTTAAGTTCACCTTTGTGTCATGTGCTTGATCTTGTGGTGTGAGAAAACATGCATGCCTTGGGATCCATGGAGCGCTCTAAGGTGGATGGAACCTATGTGGAGACATGATGAAGAGAATGCTCATGACATGTACCTCAAGTCAATTAGGTTCCAAGATAGATTAGTGACTCATAAACATAATCTTGAGTGAATGTGCATTTCTTCTCTTGTACTCAACAATACATGATAGGCCTCTTATATAGAGAGTGCCCTTTGAATAGTCAACCATGTGGGATCCTCTCATCCACATCTCTACTTGTGGATATCCTCAATCCACATCTCCACATCATGTAGTCCACATCCTAGGGTGGCTACTTTGATTCTTTCCTATACCATACCTTAGCCTCTAATTATGTGCTCATGGCACCACAACTCTCAACACCTCCCCTTGGTGCCATGATTCTTTGGCTACTCCAAGGTGGTCAGATGTGAGTTACATTCCATCACCTCCCCTTAGTGCATGCATTTCTACTTAAGGTGGTCAAGTGTGGTTTACATGCCAGTACCTCCCCTGGGTGCTTACATGGATACCCTCAGGTGGTCAGGCTTGATTTACAAACATATGGGTTGAAGGTGGCAAAGTTGTTGCTTCTCAATGCATGTTGTCGATGGCATTATCTTCTTCGCTTGATGTCACTTGATGCATGATGCTTTGTTCTTCCATGTGCCTTAATGCTTTATGTGTGGTTGCCATGCTCTGTGCTATGGTCATATCATGCACTTGTGCTTTTGGCATGCTTATTGCATTCATGCATCGCTTTTCCATTTGTTGCAAAGGTCTTACCATGAACGTTTTTGGTTCAATGGCAGTGTCTAATTGCTAACAATGATTTTGATCTGATAGGCGCATAGAGCTCAAAGAGATGATCACTTTTCCTTTTTGGAGCGTGTCCAAATTCTTCTTGGATTAGAAGTTACAGCTTGTCAAAGTTTGGATCAAGAAGAGGTGCAATCGATGATGTGGCAGACACTATTCACATGTAGCTTGCAAGACTGTGCTTGGTAAGGAGACTGTGCTTGGGTGGCACTGCTGACTGTGCATGCTTATGTGGCATTTAGCTAACCTTAACCCTGGCTTAGTGGGTGACCTTAACCTTACCACAGTCAGGTCTTATCTGCCATGTGTCATTCTACTAACCAACATATCAAGATTTAACCACAGTTAGATAATGACCAAACCATTGTCACATGGCATTTTCCAAGGTCAGAGACCTTGGTGTGGGAAGGTCTACACAACAGAATGACGATGGCACGGTTTTTCTTTGATGATCGTGTCATCGACGGATTACAATCTGTGCTGCCATAGAAGAATTGTCTATCTACTGCTTACAGGAGCTTGGTCTGTCAAGTCGCTAGCACCGTTGTATAGAGAGGATTTGGTTGGATGTCTTTGGCAAGGCTATCGGGACTATCTATCTGCTCAGGTGTGGAGGCAAGTCATTGATGGCAGTTGTGTGCAGGGCCCATCGTCCACGTTGATTTGTATGTCGTCCATTGTAGATGCTCGTGGCTAAGCATGGAGACGAAGGACGTGTTGATGAAGGTCATTGAGGCTGGAACTTTGAAGCCAAGGAGATCTGGTATAGTCAGTTTCTTAGTTCGTGGGTCACATTGCTTTTGTTGGAAGTGCCTTTTAGACCCCGCGGATGGAGGCACGTTGCTGTTGGAGTTGTTTGAGGGGTGTCACTGGAGCGTCTCGGTTGGCTGCTCATAGTGGAGTCTATCAATTGTTGGGAGCTGCTATTTGGCAAAGGCACTACTGAGGTTGGAACACTAGGATACAAGCTGTGTTATGGAAGTTGATGCTGCAGGAGTTGCTACTGTTAGCTAGAGCTCGATCGGTGGAGCACTATTTTCCTCTACATTTGGTATCATCTATGCAAGATACAAACGTTCAAATGGGTGAGAAAGAAACACGGTATGCTGGCATAGAGAAATTGAAACATTAGATGCTCAGTTGGGAGAGAGCACTACAAATGCAGTTTACTTACAGATGCAAAATGCATCTCTCTAAATGATGAGATTGGGGAATTGAAAAAACATTAGCACTCATGAAAAATACTCCTATGGGTCCAAGATTTACTAAGAGGCAATTTTGTCCAATGGATGGAATATCCAAGGAAATTGGTCACTGGAAGCATTGAGTGAGAGCTTGTAAAACTATTTTAGAACTGATGTCTATCCATGATAAACACTCTAGTCCTATGGGGGGAGTGTTTATGAAAAATGTTGGAATTTGCTTTACAACATCCCAAATTCAAAAGTCTAAAGTGAGAGATAACATTCAAGTCAATGAACAAAGTTGTGAAACAATTCAATGTAACTAATGTGCAAGGAGTCTGTGATACTTCAAGTATATGTACAAGGGCATAATACATAATATAGTCTCAGCTTTAAGAGCTTAAACAATGGATGTCTTTTTGTGGGAACAAAAGTTAAAGCCCCGCTTCCAAAACCAATTTGAGTGTACTTAATTTAGTCAGTGAGCCTCAACATATATATGTAGTACACTAACTGTGAAACAGAAGGTTGGAGAGTGTAAAGACTAGAACTCACTATTGACAATAGCCTTGCGATGGATTATCAAGAAGTTGTTCAACACAAGGTCAAGTTTTACGATGCATGTGGCAAAATACAAATGGACAACTAATGACTGTCCTAAAGCTGATGAAAGTGAGGTGGTCAAATTTCAAAATTTAGAAAGAGCCAACTTGACAATGGTGAATAAAATACTGGATGTTGGAGTTGAACATGATGATGCAAGGTAGTTCATTGTGCAATCAAAACAAGTGATTTGGTGGCTTGCATTTGAGGTAACATGGATGTTTGAATTTGGATTTGGTAATGGAAAAATTCTTGGAATAACTTAAAATAAAATGTAAGAAGATTTTGCAAGTGCCAAAAGAGTCACATTCAATTTGAAGTGGTTATTTGACTAAATCAATATCTCAAGTCCCAAGGGTTTCACTAACAAGTATGTAAGATAGCATGTGCATTTAATAAGGGGCTCACTAACAAATATGTATGATAGAATGTGCAATCAATAGAAGGGGTTTTATTTTCTTGTGGTGTTGTAGAAAATATACATAATTTAGGGGTATATAAACACCCATTGAGTGATCACACGTGCTGTATGAGGTTTTTACATAGTGAACCCCTTGGGATCCAAGTGTGGTCAAAGGTAATAACAATAGTCATTCAGCAATTTGAAGTTGAGGGCTACGGATCCAATTGCATAGAATGACATCTTGCTACTACTAATCTCTAGACTAGTAAATGTATGTTTCACTTATCACATGGAGCTATAGACTTGTCCATTGTGCATGCACAGAGAGTACCACAAAGGGCAATGGGCTTATGAGCTTGTAGAGATTGATCAAACTTTCAGAGATCGATCAAGCAAAGGCAACAGAGCATGATGTTCCAAGAAAAGATCCATCTTGGATCCCAATTCTTGAAGTTACTGTTGAGAGATTACACATTTGTGCCCTTTATGCTACATTAGAATAAGTGAAAAGTTGGTGCACCTATATATCATTAATGCATGTAACTTGAAGCCCTAAGCAAAGAAAATGATAGAAAGTATTGAAAATATTCTTTTAGATATGGGACTACACTATGGCCAAGTAAAGATTATAGAAGATGAGAAAGATCTAGAAAAATAGGTAATGTTCCATGTAAGGCAAGGTTTAGTGGTGTCAAGACTTTAAAATTTCTTTCTATAGAGAAAAAAATGATAGGCTCATGTGTGTTGATGAATTTGATGTATGGAGAGAATTACACAATGCCTATTGTGGACAAGGAGGAAGGGGGAGAAAATATTGGAAAAGGCTAAGTTTGGTTAGCTCTTGATAGCTTGGTATCCGGTTACAAAAGAAAAGGGCTGATGAAGGTGATGTGGAGCCTTTCATCAATGTTGTTAATAACTTTTGCATCAATATGGAGATCATATGTACCTATTGAATGGTTACCGGCTTGCTAATTTGTTTTCTTGTTTAGTACACATTTATATGCCCAGGCACCATACATGGCATGACATTATCGAAGCATTGTAGTGTGATCCACTTAGGGCATGGAAAGATATAATTGGCAAGAATGTTTCACGTATAATAGAGCGACTCAATATGGGGGTGGCAGAACTAAGACAAGTCCGGTGGTTCAATGGTGGTACATGCATATTAAAATAAGAGCAACTACAACACTAGCATTCAAATAGTCCTTAGTGTCCCATACATTATGAGATGTCAGTGTTGAATGTAGAAGAATAATATATAATTCATCAAATGCAAGATAACAGGAGAGACATTTCAAATCGAAGAATTACTTGCAAGCCTCGTATTTGGGCAGTTTTAATGGCTTCTCCTCTAATTTCACACCTAGGTTCTCATTGAAAACATCAAGCGGATGAATTACCATAACATAATCGATTGTCTCCAAGATGAATGCAGCCAATTAATGTGAATGTTAAAGAATCGAAATGATCAATTGATCACCTTGGGTATTTAACCACATGGATAATGTCAATCATAGACTCGATGATAAAGGTAGAGGTCATGAAAGGTGGCGTGCAACTCATCATAGGAATGGTCCATATGGGTGGAGTCAAATGATGATAAAGAAAAAACACCTTGTCTTAGAGCATCTTAGATTGGGATTACTAGAAAGCTTTTTTTGAGTGCATCACCAATCAAGCTTCAGATTCTCAAATAGAGAAAAAGGGTGGATAAAGCTGAATGAATCAATGAAGTTGCTTTGACAAGTTCAAATTGATTGTACTATGAAAGATTTAGGGAAGCAATCAGAGAATTCATATCATTGATTGTAGAAATCATGGGGGGAGTCACATATTATGCAACACATGGTAATCCTTCTTATATTAAAAATTTGAGCATTACGCTTTCATCAGTTCATGTTGCTAATAGCATGTTCATGTTTAGATCATATTCTTTATATGCACACACTATGGTTTGTGGAGAAAGGGGCATCTCTATTCATTTAAAATAATCAATTACTTGAAGACATGGACAAATCACACTATAGAACAAAAGTATCCTACTTCCAGAACTCAAGGCAGGGTGGTTGTATCACCCATAAAAAAGTGCCTTCACAAAATGTTTGATTGGTTTAATAGATGTTTGTTAGCTAGGACTCTCAAGAGTGGAAGGCAATGGGAATCAAGAATTGCAAAGCTGGTTCATGTTCTGACAAAGATAAGGAGATATGCTGCTTGGAAGTCATCCACAAGGAGTCGAGGAGTTGCACTTTGGTTGTAACATAGAATCAACAAAGGGAGCTATGGTTCCGTGAGGGTTCCATAGAGAACCTGAATCTACTCGAATGAATAATGTTCTATGATGAATAAAGTGAACATTGTTTGGATTCAATCAAATTTTCCAAAATTTGCAAAGATTGATGTAGTTTGGCCCACCCAAGCACACACGTGTGTGTGTGTGTGTGTGCATGCATGCATGCATGCATGCATGTGTGCAGTCATGCATGTGTGCGAGCATGTGTGTGCGTGCGTGTGCACACACGCGCTTGCATGCACATGCACATAGCTCTTACTTAAAGAGGGGCTAAAAAGAATCTCTTAAATAGTGAACTTAAATCAAACTTCACTCTTGTGCAGGTCACTGGGATAAATATGCGCCTATCATGTGAGTGCATCAGAAGAACATTTTTCATTTTTTGAAGATATTTTTATTTACAAAGCTATCATCTAAAGGATTTGGGAAAAAATTTATAGATTTGAATATAAAAGGGATGTATATAAATATTACAAATTTCAAAGATAGGGAATATCACATATACCACTTGAACACATTCGTATATAAGGTCACGATATAATGAACCCATAGAGACCTCACTCTCAGTTCTTATGGCAAGAACTAAGAACACTTCCAATGCAAAGCCTTCAAGTGTAGCCCTCATAGCTCTTACTAAGATAGCACGAGCAGCATCTTAGCCTTCTTCCTTGAGCCTTGTCCCTTAGTAGTATGGCATCCTCTAAGCATACCCAAGAGTATTCTCCTACACTTTCTAGCCCCCCTCCAATGTCCCTTATTCCATCCCCTCCACCATCCCCTCCATCCACCAAAAGAAACCTACAAAATACTTGTATACCTAATACACATGATAGCAAGAAATAAGGTAGCTCTTGGCCCCTTGGCCCAATCCGCCCCCCTAACCCCTATTGACAATAATTTTATAGGCTAAGGTAACATATTGAGCAAAAGGCTCACAAGTCAACCTTGTATGAGTACTTGGTGGTTTCGTCATAGTTTCTATGGTAGGGCTATGTGTACTGAAGTACTAAGAGCCGATTCCAGCATTACTGCTTCAAGCATAGATAGCTTTAAAAAAGGCTTGATGTCAATCACCATCGAGAGGACCCCACCATAAAAGGTAAGTAGTTGTAGAGCAAACTAACACATCAGAGGAAGAAGCACAAGATAACCAAAGGAAAAAATTCAAAGCAGACCCCAATGTTGCTATGCACCAAAAAGCCCCTAAGGTAAAGAGGAGGCAAATGGGCACAAAAAATCTACAAGAGATTCGAAAGTACCAAACTACTGTAGAGAAGCTCATCCATTATGCCTCATTCGAGCATGAGGTCTTGAGATTGCACAATAATACAAGAGTGATGTGTAGTTTAGTGCATGTTTTTTGAGGGCAATATAGGAGACCTCAGAACAGATGCTTACTTGTGTTCTATCTGACTCTACTCTATGTGATATCCATACAAAGAGAGTTATAGTCATGGAGTTAGGCATAGCACTAGCACGATGCATCCAATCAGATCCATCTCTTATATTATAGATTTTCTCTTATCTTTGTTTGGCTTAACACCTATTTTATTGTAAAAATATATGGAATATAATTAAATCTTTATCGTTTTTTCATCTATTTTTGGAAATTTGGTTTTAGGTATTCATCTAATCTAAAGAAAAAAGATTTCAAGTTTCAAGGCCCCTCCACCATAGGCATCACTTGGCTTGGCATTTACACAATGATTCAGCTAGATGAGAGGCCATGTGATATTGATCGAGGGGCAAAGCATTCACATAGACCTCCCTCCCTCCCTCTCTCTCTCTCTCTCTCTCTCTCTCTCTCTCTTTCTCTCTCTCTCTCTCTTTGTCGTAGACATTCATATGAGTGAATATGTTATCTTGACAACCTCTCACACTTATCACGTATATAATCTCTCTCTCTCTCTCTCTCTCTCTCTCTCTCTCTCTCTCTCTCTCTCTCTCTCTCTCTCTCTCTCTCCCTCCCTCCCTCCCCCCCTCCCTCCTTCCCTCCCCCCCGCCCCCCCTACCCCCCCCCCCCCTCTCTCTCTCTCCCCCCCCTTTCCCCCCTCTAAATACTACTACAACTCTCTCCCTTTTTGCTATCCCCAATTATTCTCTCTCTTGTTTATCTCTTTTCACTTAAGTTTCCCTCCCTCCCCCCCCCCTTCTCTCTCTCTCTCTCTCTCTCTCTCTCTCTCGTTTTCCTTTCTCAACCACATCCAACTACATCCCCCAAGTTTTTCCTACCTACCTTCCCTAGCTATTTCTTAAAAAACCCCACCCTCCCCAACCTACTCTTACCAACTATCTCACACTTGCCTTTCCCCCTCCCCCGACTATCACTGACTATTAATTGCACTGACTATCCCACCCCCGCTACATTGACTGGATTTTCGCTCCCTCTGACTAGCTATTAAACCTCCCCCTTCCCTGGGTCTTTCACCGACGCACCCTAAACTATCTTATGCTCTCACTGCTGCAACGGTTACCTTCCTAGCTACTTTGCCACTTGACATTGTTATAGATTTCCTACCCAAGCTTCTTGCTTCCTGCTCCACCAACCATTATGGTCCATCGCCTACTCTGTCTCCTACCAGTAGAATGTCACACCAATGGCTCTCAGAGTTGTAACAATGTGCATCCTCAAGAGAAGAAGGGAAGAGAAGAGAGGGAGACATTGCATGGGCTAAAATGGGATTGGCTTGAAAAAGCCACTCTGATAAAGTCTTAGTAGCCATCTCAAAAAGCTACTCCAATGAAGTTTGATGTAATATCAATTCAAAATGGGCTCGGATTCAAAAAGCCACTCCGACAAAGTCTGAGTAGCCATCTCAAAAACTTGTTCTGCTGGAAGAGAAACTTGGACACCCTCTCAACAAATAGAGGTAAGTGGGTCTAAGTCCCCACTTTAGCTTGTGACTTGGCTGTGCCTTGGCCTTGGCCTAAAGGATCTAACAGTAATAGGGCATGTGCCGTGTCATCTTCTACTACCTTGGTCTACCCTAAACCAGTTTGCTGTGCTTCTAGAACTAGAGGCCAGTTTCTAAATAATCGACCGATTCTAAGGGATGGCCTGCAAAAGATGGTGAGTCTAGGTTTTGATCTACTACTGAGTCATTGTCGTCAAGATCCTTCTGCCTGGGCAACTCCGTTTGTTTGCTTATCAAGTGCATTGAGGAGTAGGATCAAATATTAAATTTGGGCATAGTGGACCAACTTCCCTTGGAGCTATGCATTCTCAGCCTTGGTCTCCTCCATTTCTCCCATAGCCTAGTGGAGCCTCGTGTTTTCTACCTTGAAAGCAATTGCAGCCTTGTCCTATAACCCCTGTAGGGTTTGCTGGTCGGCTCAGGACTTCTGCGCATCCTCCAATGCTAAATGTAGCCAAGCAACTTTGGCTACCATGATGACTTGGGAATCTTGTAATCTAGAGTTGGCAACGTGTAGCTTCTCTACCTCACATTGTAATTTGTTGTAATCATGTTGTAACTCGATGTGGGTGTGCTAAAGCTCTCTATGATTTTACACCAACTGATCATACACATTTTTCGTGCTCTCCAACTACTCTTGAAAGCTATCCCATTCTGCCCTGAGGTCACCCTGTTGCTGCCTTAACACAGCCATGTCCTGCTCAAAAAATCTAGTCAATTTCTCCCAGTATTGTTCTTGAAGGAGCAAGTTGTGGTCGAGTACAAGAGGAGGAAGCCAATGATTTTCCAAGTAATCCATAGGGATAGGGAGTGCCACTGGGTCTCAATGGCATACCTATCCCTATGATCGTCTTCTTCATTGTAGGAGTCTGGTAGAGGGCCTCATTTTATACCTCCACCCATAGGAGCTTGGAAAACTTTAGTAATTAACCTCAAGATCCCCTTAATGACATCATTTGAAAAGTCTATGATTGGATCAGGGGATGCAACTGTGAAGGTGCCTTGTGCCTCTTCTGTGAGATAGTTCAAGCTTTGTATTCCTGCATGATCATCACCAAAATAGTGTAGACTACAACAGAGGGGAAAAAACCTGAGAAGGAGATGGAAGCAACCACAAAAATGATGCAGAGAGTAAAAGAGTAGGAAACTAATGGAAGTGTAAGTGACAGAGATGATGAATAACCAAATTGGAGAGTAGACAATGAATGGCCAAAGATGGACATCTTGTCACTTGACTCTATTGGAACTATATAGCTTGCTGGCATACTTGTTAATACACAGGCTCAACCAAGGCATTCTCAACTGAGTGACCTATATCCAAGCCATATGTCACCAATGAACCTTTTGCTTGGTAGGGTTTTACTTTGCTTTCGTTAAACAACTCGGGAAACACATTTCCTTGCAAATGCTCAAGCTGTACTCTCCCATTAGTAAAAACTTTAGTTAACTTGTAGGGCCCATTCCATCCAAGTTTAAAATTTGTTTTTAGGGGTCCAACTTGGCATTATACAATAACACCAACATGATTTTTTCCAATATTTAAGCACAATATGCGTATCATGCCATGCTTTCCTTCTCCTCTGAATTACCTGCTATGACTAGGGTGCTCAAAGGCAAGCTCATTCAAGTGGCTTGGCTGATGCAATCGCCCCTTGACTGCCTTGAATTCACCTAATTGATGTTCAGCTTTGCCACTTGGAGACTAGGAACAACAAATTCCAAGGGCATCCCATCTTCCAAATCAAAATCCATTCTGAAGGATTTAAATTGGTGTGACCGTAATTGAGTTCTATAAGCCCATAGAGCAGCATGGAGCTTAGTAGTTCAATCACTCTTATTAGACTGCACTATCTTGGTCAAGATTAATTTGATTATCTTATTTATAGATTCATCTTCTCCATTGCCTCATGTATAATAAGTTGTAGATACTATGTGCATAATCTTGAATTCATCCCTCAGTAACTGCATGACTTCATTTAAAAAGTGTGACCCTTGTATTATTGATAATTTGTATGGGGCACCCATATCTATAGATGATATTTTCAAAGAAAAACTTAGCTATGCTCCGAGCCGATTCATCACGGAGAGCCTTATCTCCTGACCACTTGGTAGCATAATCAATAGCAACCACAATATAATTATTTTGTGTAAACTTGATAGGCTTGAAAGGACCAACAACGTCCAACCCCAATCTTTGGAATGATTCATAAGGACGAGTAGGTTGCAATGGCATAAAGACAAGTATGTTGCAATAGCATAGATTGATTTGGCAAAAGATGGCCAGCACATTGTCACACTACATAGATTTCATTTGAGCATCCTTGAATAAGGTTCCCCACCATAATTCTACCTACAATACCTTCCGAGCAGTCAATTCACCTTGGAAGTGTCCACCAAACCAGCCCAAGTGAGCTTCATGGGACACTATAGTATGCTCATTTGGCAATAACCATCTATGCAAAACACCATCTACAAACTGACGATAAAGTTCCCAACAATTAAGGTCAAATTCCAAGCCTTCAAGGCTAAATGCCTACATTTTTCTCTCGGTATACTATCAAGAAACGTTCCATGAGACAAGAAATTGAGTCAATTCAGCATACTCATGCTCATAGTACTCAGCTACAAAGAGCTCATTCTGGAAGCTCAATAATAACCCCTTGAGTGTCTTCTAGTGTAGGTATCCTAGACAAATAGTCGGCTCCCACATGAGTCTTACCAGATTTATGAATACTCTTTAAATTGAACTTCTATAATAGAAGCATCCAACACACGAGGCATCCTTGAATAATAGTTTGATTAAATAAAGCAAGGCCTGAATCAAATGATCAACATAGAAAATAAATGAATTTTTGAGCCATAATTTTTTCACATTGAATACCATGCCCAAAGCTTCATGCTTGGTAGTGCTATAATTAGACTCTATAAGTGTCAACAACCAAGTGGCATAATACAATGGGTAATCCAATCGGCCATCTAGTTTTGCCAATTTAATCCCTAATCCATATCCAAAGGCATCAACATGCACATGGAAAATGATATCCCATCTAGGTTGCCTCAAAATAGGTGTAGCTATCGCTTGACTTTTCATGTCATGAAATACAATAGACAACTGAGTAGTCCATTCAAACTTGGCATCCTTCTTGGTTAATTCATATAATGGATCTGCATTCTTGGTAAAATCTTTAATAAAATGCATGTTAAGATTGTAACAACCATTCCTTTATATGGCTTGGGTCTTATACAAGGTTAGGTATTCTATTTTAGGTCATAGAACTTCATTGAGGTTCAAATGGAGATGCCTTGGTTTCCAATATTCACTTTAGGGGTAAACTATTATCCAAATATACGGATGAGGATATATGCATGGACACAATTGTTTTTAAGTATGTCATATTTGTGGGCATGGAGCAATGTTTCTTGACTTGAGAGTTGGTACCTAGACCAAATCCTAGAGCACATCTACCTAGATTCATTGACAATTTGGATTTTTGGATGTCCTCACAAAGTGTTTGGATTGGGAACTTAAGGAGTGGGAGTAGATTTATGTGGGGACCATGAGAAGAGCCTCCCTTTCTTTCACTATCTAAACTCAATTTCTTGTTGAGTTTAGACAACATCAACGTTTTTGGAGCTATTATTTATTGTTCAGTCCCCTTATGTCTCAACTTGAAGGATCCATGGAGTTATTTCATTGTAAAACCTACTTCTATATTTTTCTTGTCATATGTAATAGCACTTCTAGAGCTCCATCCAAAATCTGAATTTGAAGTTGCAAAACTGTATCACAAAATTAAGAAATATATGAAGGTTTGAGATCATACTAGAGGGGGGGATAGTCCTTATTTGCACCTCAGTTGCATTAGAATTCTATCACTACAAGGCATAGGCCATTTTCTGATGAAAATACTGACGCTTTTTACATAAATTTTTTTTTTCCACGGGGGCAAACGTCGCTATAAAAGTCGTTAAAAGCATCGAACAAGAACCGTCACTATAAAACGTCGCTATATAGCAATGATCATAAACGTTGCTATATAGCGACACTGATAATCGTCGCTATATAGTGACATTGGTAAACGTCGCTATATAGCGACGATTAACAGAACTTAAAAAAAAGGATTAGTGGGGCTAAACAGGGCTTGCTATGGCCCTGTTTAGCCCCACTAATCCTTTTTTTTTTTTTTGGTAATTAGAAAATAAAGTTTTTTTATAACAAAATTTCCCTTGCGAAAAGGGTGATACAAAATCGCTCAAATGAAATGATCGAGCAACAAAAGCATATACATGTCGAACATATACAACATTGTTTGTTACAAAATTACCCTTTCGAAAGGGCGATACAAAATTGCTCAAACGAGCAGATATACAAAATGACATACAGGGCGAAGAAAATGCAAACTGCTACTACCACTACTACTACTACTACTCATCCGAATCTGAATCCAAATCGTCCTCATCTTGTTGGCCTGTTCCTTGGTCCTCATGAGCTGCGCCTTCTCCCTGATCCTCGTCACGTGCATCTGATCCCTGGCCCTGGTGATCGCTTGCCTCCGATGATGGGACGCTTGAGCTTTGACCCTAAGAGTGAACCATATAAATCAAAAATTAGATTGGAACTTAAAGAATAAAACAATTTAAAAAGTGAGATTACAAGTAGGAGTAGACTTATACCGTGTGAGCAGCCACCTTAGCCCAATCGACCGTCGCTCCCATTGCCTCTTGCTCAATAAACCATGGCTTTGTTCCTATCCGAAATGCGCACCGCGTCTCTGCATCTATAGGAAGACGACCCATCGCAACTTGCTGTGGATCCAATTTATGAGAGAGTTAGTTAAAGTGCATGTAATATGTAGTAAAACAAATAGAACAATACATTAAATGAGAAGAAGTAGACTTACCACTGTTGCCTCGAATGCCAACCATCCGCCTGCACCAAAGTGCAAAGTACCTATGATGTCCAGTTGTCTCTTTGCAGCCCTCCTCTGACCCTCGAACGATTCGGGATTGTCCCTATTCTACTTCTAGAAGAACTTCCAATCAGCTTTGTCTGCCCAGTTGGGTTTAGCCAACCCCTTTGTGATGGAAGTATGCAAGGTTGAATCTACGATGCTTCAAGACAAAACCCATGTGCTCTCGCATATAATCCTCATTCAACTCCCAATTTGGCGGGTTAGGGTATTTTTGTTTTAATTCATCGATGACCGCTTGCTTCTTTTGGTCATCTTGATACCGCCAATTGGTAGCAATGCCGCTCTTGAAGTGATGGCTCATCAACCACCTCATGGTGGCCATCACTACTTTGCCCTTTCTATCTTCTATTCTCTCCGGCAGCTGTGATTTGATAGGAGAGATCCCCTGATGAGTAAGGAGGACTGATGGTAGCAAAGTCAGAAGGAGTGGAAGCTGTGCGAGCACTTCCGAAGCGAGGAGTAGCAGTGGGAGTAGGAGAGGGCAAGGGACCTGACTGATACTGTGTCTCCGGACCAAGTGGATGTTGGGATATCTCAAGGTGTATGCCTCAAGCACACCTTATGTTTCTATGTGTGAGTGCTAGAGGCACAGTTAGGTGCCCACAAGCACAGTTAGGTGGTGGAAGAGCCACATAGGATGATTGAGAGAATCTAGGAGCAGATTGAGGAGATGATTGTGGAGCTCTGAAGTCATCAGTGATGTCAGTGAGCATGTATGAGGTGCCTACTTAAGGACCTCACTCTTCTTCATTCTACAACCAAGTAATGCAAGTATTCTGAGTTTGTATCCACTCTTTGCTTTCCTTTCAGCTTTCCAACAGTGGAGACCTGTAGGAACGTGAGTGTGCTGACTCATCTACATCTCCCGAGTCAAGACAACACCACCCATGAGATGGCATAAGAAACTATGAGACTAGATGTATCCTTGACATAGCCTGAGGCATTTCCTTGAGGGGGGGTTTGTTGGGATATCTCAAGGTGTATGCCTCAGGCACACCTTATGTTTCTATGTGTGAGTGCTAGAGGCACAGTTAGGTGCCCACAAGCACAGTTAGGTGGTGGAAGAGCCACATAGGATGATTGAGAGAATCTAGGAGCAGATTGAGGAGATGATTGTGGAGCTCTGAAGTCATCAGTGATGTCAGTGAGCATGTATGAGGTGCCTACTTAAGGACCTCACTCTTCTTCATTCTACAACCAAGTAATGCAAGTATTCTGAGTTTGTGTCCACTCTTTGCTTTCCTTTCAGCTTTCCAACATGGTATCAGAGCCCTTTGATCCTCCTTGAGCCCATTTCTGCCACATCATCATCTTCTTCCTCTTCTTCTTCTTCACCATCTCTCCCTCTTCTTCCCAAAATTTGCTTAAGCCTATTCTCCTCCGGTTCTCAGCCATTTCCCATGCCCTTCTAGCTGGAGATCCACCTTGTTGGGGCAAATTTTTGGCTGCAAGGAATTGAAATATCTCCACCTCTGCTGGTCGCCATTGTACGATTTTCGTCGATTTCTCTTACTACGTTTTCTCTGCGCCTGCTCATTCTTTCTCTAATTCAGGGGAAGCTTCTCCATACCTTGGGCTACCTTGTGCTAAAATCTGAGTAGCAATGGCTACATATTGAAGGAGAAAATAGAGAAAAACCAGTCGACTTTGTTGAAGGAAGAGAATGCGACCTGACGCGTTTTTGCGCCTCTTCTTCCCAGAGGATCTACTGTGGTATACCAGCTTTCTTTTGCCTCAGAAATCCCCCTTTCTTTTGCTTTGAAGAGTGAGCTATAAGCCCTCCAAATTCAGCTCTCTAGTTTTGACAGTTTTGACAAGCTTTTGAAGATGATGCTACATAAAATGCTACTCTAGCATTTCTGGTCTTTTGAAGTTTTCAATAACTTCAGTACAAGTGTTGCTTCAGTTTTGTTTTGACTTGCTAGACCTGGTTTTGATTGGAAAGTGTTTATTTCACCCACTTCTATGAAGCATGTAAGAAGAAGCATCATTGTTTGAAATTTGGTCACTACTCTTTGCTACATCAAGTGCTCATTTTTTGGAAGTCTTTCAGTTATTTTTGCCTTATAAGAGAGATAGACACTGCCCAAGATCTGGGTTAGACCCTCTCATGGCTACCATATTTAATCTTGAGAAGTTCAATGGAAAGGGCTTCCATACATGGCAAATGAAGGTGAAATTTGCATTGATGAGGGAGAACTTATGGGGACTTGTCAAACCCACTCCTCGGGGGGGTCACTCATTGTATGTAACCCTATCACGTGAGTTCAACAGAAGGATATTTTTTATTTCTAAAATTTACAGAAATAAATATACATAAGGGACTATTTAAAATAGTTTTGGAAAAAATTTACAGATTTGTATAGAAAAGGGGTACATTTTATTAATGAAAAAATTTACAGATAAGGGATTTTAAATATAGGCCTTGAACGCACGTGATATAGAGGGTTTATACATAGTGACCCCCCTGAGACCCACTCCTATTGCTTCTACAGCCTCCAATGCTGGAGAATCTTCAACACCGACACAATCGGCAAGGGATCCAGCAAGAGAAGAAAAGGCATATGGTATCATTGCTCTTGCTTTGGGTGATGATTATATACACCATATCTCTGACTTAGAGTCTCCTTCGGAAGCTTGGGCAGAAGCTAGACATGATTTTTGGTGCAAGCTCTCACATCTCTAAACTATCACTTAAAATCTCTTTCTTTGAATTAAAGATGGCACGTGGTACTACTTTAGCAGCTCATGTCAACTATATGCGGAGTCTTATGACTCAATTAGCTTCTATCAACTCTCCTATCACTCCTGATGATGCTATGGAAGTGTTACTTAAGAGTATGCCTGAAGGATTTGATCACATTGTTAGCACTTTGAAGAATCTTCCCAATCCTAACCTTGAAAGCATTATCTCTGCTCTCCAAGAAGAAGAAAGGCATATGGAGCCAAGGAAAGGCAATGACACTGCTTATGTTATGAAATTCCAGAAGGGCAAGTATACTCCTTGCAATCACTGTGGAAAGACAAATCACCTTTCAAAGGACTGCTTCAAAGTTAATCCATGCAAGCACTGTGGCAAGAACAACCATAATGAGAAGTTTTGCAAAGCCAAAAAGATAGAAAATGCAAATCTACTTTCAGTTGTTGAGCCTCAACAAGAAGAGGCATCCTTTGTAGATTATGCATTTTAAACATCTCTATGTATGCTCCAGATCTCTCTTTTTATGTCAAGGTACTCAGCCTGGATAGTCCTCCAAAATGAATGAAAATAAACTATTGTGTTTTGTGTGTTTTGTAAACACCTCTGGTCACCTTATGATGTAGGCCATGTGTATGTTTTGTTCCATGGTACCTCCTACAGACATTAGGTGCATGTACATGCAGGGGAGATAACCATTGGAAGGTCTTTTTGTATCCCTTTTGTTTACCTTACACCCAAGGGAACCCTTGCTAGCATGAGAACCTAGCCATAGATTTATCCTTGACCACCATGAGATGGCATGAGAAACTATGAGACTAGATGTATCCTTGACATAGCCTGAGGCATTTCCTTGAGGGGGGGTTTGTTGGGATATCTCAAGGTGTATGCCTCAGGCACACCTTATGTTTCTATGTGTGAGTGCTAGAGGCACAGTTAGGTGCCCACAAGCACAGTTAGGTGGTGGAAGAGCCACATAGGATGATTGAGAGAATCTAGGAGCAGATTGAGGAGATGATTGTGGAGCTCTGAAGTCATCAGTGATGTCAGTGAGCATGTATGAGGTGCCTACTTAAGGACCTCACTCTTCTTCATTCTACAACCAAGTAATGCAAGTATTCTGAGTTTGTATCCACTCTTTGCTTTCCTTTCAGCTTTCCAACAGTGGAGACCTGTAGGAACGTGAGTGTGCTGACTCATCTACATCTCCCGAGTCAACACAACATAAGCTACCCTTCCTACTCTTCCTTCCCTTACGAGAGGCATGCACAGGTGATGATCCCTCGGTCGAAGGGGCACGAGGAGACGGCTGGGCAGTACGTCCAGGCGTCAGTGTAGGGGAGGGAATTGTTGAGGTCCTCTGAGATAGCAGAGAGAAGAATCTCGCTGCCTCCTCATCGCTCATCTGCATTACAAACTCATCGGGACTCCCGATAAAGCCATGCATGGCTAGCAAAGGAGTTCCCCGAGGGGTAGTCACAGTGCTATGTGGAAGAGGAGTCAGACCAGGGGTAGTCATAGTGCTAGGTCCGAGAGGAGTCGGACCAGGGGTAGTCCTCGGGGTAGTCGCCTGAGGGGAATCAAAGTCCTCTGGAGCATATAGATCGTGAACTCTCCTCCTGCGAGGCTGTCCGTACTCGTCGGATGAGCGACGTGATCCCATGTCTAACATAGACACAAACACGAAAACAAAAAACAAAAAAAGAAACATAAGCATAGGCATAGGCATAGGCATAGGCAAAGAGGGAGAGAAGAAGAAGAAGAGGAAGAGGAAGAGGAAGAAGAGGAAGAGGAATCTGAAGAAGAGGGAGAGAAGAGGGAAAAGAGAAAGTGGAGGAGAAGAGGAAGAAGAGGGAAAGGAAGGAGGGAAAAAGAGGAAGAAGAGGAAAAAGAGGAAGTGGACGAGAAGAGGAAGAAGAGGGAAAGGAAAGAGGAAGAAGAGGGAGAGAAGAGGGAAATGAGAAAGTGGAGGAGAAGAGGAAGAAGAGGGAAAGGAAAGAGGGAAAGAAGAGGAAGAAGAGGGAAAAGAGGAAGTGGACGAGAAGAGGAAGAAGAGGGAAAGGAAAGAGGGAAAGGAAAGAGGAAGAAGAGGGAGAGAAGGAGGAAGAAGAGGAAGAGGAATTTGAAGAAGAGGGAGAGAAGAGGGAAATGAGAAAGAAGAGGGAAAGGAAAGAGGGAAAGAAGAGGAAGAAGAGGGAAAAGAGGAAGTGGACGAGAAGAGGAAGAACAGGGAAAGGAAAGAGGGAAAGGAAAGAGCAAGAAGAGGGAGAGAAGAGAGAAAGAAGAGAGAAAGAAGAGGGAAAGGAGAGGGAGAGAAGAGGAAGAAGAGGGAAAAGAGGAAGTGGACAAGAAGAGGAAGAAGAGGGAAAGGAAAGAGGGAAAGACAAGGGGGAAAGAGAGAATAAGAGAAGGGGGAAAGAGAAGGGAAAGGAAAGAGGGAAAGGAAAGAGGAAGAAGAGGGAGAGGAGGAAGAAGAGGAAGAGGAATCTGAAGAAGAGGGAGAGAAGAGCAAAATGAGAAAGAAGAGGGAAAGGAAAGAGGGAAAGAAGAGGAAGAAGAGGGAAAAGAGGAAGTGGACGAGAAGAGGAAGAAGAGGGAAAGGAAAGAGGAAGAAGAGGGAGAAGAGGGAAAAGAGGAAGTGGACGAGAAGAGGAAGAAGAGGGAAAGGAAAGAGGGAAAGAGAAGGGGGAAAGAGAGGATAAGAGAAGGGGGAAAGAGAAGGGAAAGGAAAGAGGGAAAGGAAGAGGGAGAGAAGGAGGAAGAAGAGGAAGAGGAATCTGAAGAAGAGGGAGAGAAGAGGGAAATGAGAAAGTGGAGGAGAAGAGGAGGAGAAGAGGAAGAAGAGGGAAAGGAAAGAGGAAAAGAAGAGGAAGAAGAGGGAAAAGAGGAAGTGGACGAGAAGAGGAAGAAGAGGGAAAGGAAAGAGGGAAAGGAAAGAGGAAGAAGAGGGAGAGAAGAGGAAGAAAAGAGAAAGAAGAGAGAAAAGAAGAGGGAAAGGAGAGGAGAAAAGAGGAGAAGAGAGAAGAAGAGGGAAAGAAGAAAAAGGAAGTAGACGAGAAGAGGAAGAAGAGGGAAAGGAAAGAGGGAAAGAGAAGGGGGAAAGAGAGATTAAGAAAAGGGGAAAAGAGAAGGGAAAGGAAAGAGGGAAAGGAAAGAGGAAGAAGAGGGAGAGAAGGAGGAAGAAGAGGAAGAGGAATCTGAAGAAGAGGGAGAGAAGAGGGAAATGAGAAAGTGGAGGAGAAGAGGAAGAAGAGGGAAATGAAAGAGGGAAAGAAGAGGAAGAAGAGGGAAAAGAGGAAGTGGGAGAGAAAAGAGGGGGAAAAAAGGAGAAGAGAGATTGGAAAAGAGGAAAGAGGGAGAGAAAGAGAGAAGAAGATGGAAAGAGAAAAGAGGAAAAAAGAGACATATGCTCATGCTTATGCATGAGCATATGTCTACTTCTCTTATGCTCATGCATAAGCATAAGCATGAGCATATGTCTCCTTCTCTTATGCTCATGCTTATGCTCATGCTCATGCTTACGTTTATGCAGGAGCATAAGAGAAGGGGGGAAAGAGAGAAGAAGAGGGAAAGGAAAGAGGGGAAAAGAGGGAAAAAGAGGAGAAGAGAGAAGAAGAGGGAAAGGAAAAGAGGGAAAAGAGAGATTGGAAAAGCATAAGCATGAGCATAAGAAAAGGAGACATATGCTCATGCTTATGTTTATGCATGAGCATAAGAGAAGGGGGAAAGAGAGAAGAAGATGGAAAGGAAAGAGAGAAAAAGAGGGAAAGAAAGAGAGAAGAAGAGGAAAAGGAAAGAGATATTGGAAAAGAGGAAAGAGGGAGAGAAAGAGAGCGGGAAAGAGAAAAGAGGAAAAAAGAGACATATGTCTACTTCTTTTATGCTCATGCATAAGCATAAGCATGAGCATATGTCTCCTTTTCTTATGCTCATGCTTATGCTTAAGCATAAGCATAAGCATATGCTCATGCTTATGCTTATGCATGAGCATAAGAGAAGGGGGAAAGAGAGAATAAGAGGGAAAGGAAAGGGGGAAAAGAGGGGGAAAAGAGGAGAAGAGAGATTGGAAAAGAGGAAAGAGGGAGAGAAAGAGAGAAGAAGAGGGAAAGAGAAAAGAGGAAAAAAGAGACATATGCTCATGCTTATGCATGAGCATATGTCTACTTCTCTTATGCTCATGCATAAGCATAAGCATGAGCATATGTCTCCTTCTCTTATGCTCATGCTTATGTTTATGCATGAGCATAAGAGAAGGGGGAAAGAGAGAAGAAGAGGGAAAGGAAAGAGGGCAAAAGAGGGAAAGAAAGAGAGAAGAAGAGGAAAAGGAAAGAGGGAAAAAGAGGAGGAAAGAGATTGAAGGAGAGAAGAAGGAAAGAGATTGAGGGGAAGAGAGGGTTCCTATGCCCATCATTGCAGCTAGCGCTTAAGGCGCTTGCTGCAGGCCAATGCAAATAACAAAAATAATAAATGGAAAAAAGAGGAGGCACTTACTTGAAATAGTACGTCCCGCTCAGTGTTGTGGACTGGCCCTACAAAAGAGAGGAAACATACCATTTTTCAAATAAGATGTTAGAGGAAGGAGGAGATTACAAAAGTAACTTCTTGAAAGGAGGAGATTGAGGAGACAAGGAGAAAGAGAAGGAAGAGAAATACAAAAAAGAGGTGAGTCTTCTTTCTTTCTTGAAATCTCATTTTTTGTTTCAATCCTTTGAAAACAAGCATGAAAACTAGTTTACAGGTTTAGCAATACAAGGAGAAGCACTCACAAAACTAAAGCTAACAAACAAATAACCTACATTGTTGAAACAAACTCACCTCTTGAAGAACTTCCTTTCAAGAAACCAAAGAGGTAAAAGGGTAGAGAGGGAGTACAAGAGCTAGGAGAAGGGGGAGGAGTGGAGAATAGAGTGGGAGGTTGCCGGAAATAGGTGGGAGGTCATCGAAAATAGGTGGGAGGAGAGATTGCCTTGGTTACTTGAGAGATTAGAAAGATTGCTAAAGAAAGCACCATGTGATGGGAGTCTCGGGTTTTAACCCACAGCGTCGCTATATAGCGATGGCTTTTTGTCACTATATAGCGACGTTTTTAATTAAAAACGTCGCTATATAGCGACGAAACAGAGCAAAAGGTCACTATATAGCGACGCTTTAAGTCACTTTTTGTTCTAGCCTGAAGGGAAGCTCATAGATGCTATTTTATAACTATTAACATATTTTCTTGCAACTTATGTTGTGATTTTATAAGTGTAGATGGAAGGAACGAGTGGAAGCTCGTCCGCCGGGAGCACGAAGTGGCTTACAGAGAGGTTATACTATCATTGCACTCATTGCAAGCGAGAAGTACGACATCAACGTCATATTATCATGTGCCACTTGTAGATGTATGGGGAGGAGCCTGAACCAGTACCCACCATTGGTGTTGCACGTGTTGATGGACCATCGGTAAGTCAAAGCTATTTAAGTTTGCAGTCTTATTGGATACCAGGAGATACAAGATCTTATATTTACACGAAATCTTAAAACAGGATGAGGAGGGTGACGAGGGTATGCATATACCTTCTCACTTTGAGCAAGACTATAGTCTCTCGGATGATGACGAGGGTATGGTCGACATGATGGATTCCATTTTTTAGGGCCCACTACATCCCATGTACATGTGATGTCAGAGTCTGAGGTCAAAATGTGAGAGTTGCAATCAACACAATTGTATGAGGGTGCTAGGATGTCTAAACTACGTGCTTGTCTCTCAATCTTGAATCTGCAAGTAAAGTATGGATGGTCGGATACAAGTGTCTCGGCCTTAATGAGGTTAGCTCTTGCATTAATTTGACTCATTATTTGGATATTGTTTGTTTTGAGAATCATCATGTTTGTTTTGAGAATCATCATTTGGATAGTGTATACCGAATCATCATTGCTCGAAGCCTATGTATGTTTGAATTGTCATAGGTTGCTCTAGAAGATGTTGCCTGCACCAAATACCATGCCCGCATCAAGAGATGAAGCAAAAAAGATGGTAACAATGGTGGGTATGGATTATGATACCATCCATGCTTGCCATAATGATTGTATTCTCTTTCGTCATGAGCATGGAGATTTGGCTAGTTGTCCAAAGTGTGGGGAACAATGATATAGAGATGACTTGTAGGGTGAGCGGATACCGGTAAAGGTCTTGAGACACTTTTCCATCATTGCAAGAATAAAACACATGTTCCGATGCAAATCCATAGCGGAGTTGATGACATGGCATGCATCTCATCGGTCCACTGATCACACATTGAGGATTCCTGCAGATTGTGCAGCTTGGAAGCACATAGATAATCAGTGGCCGAACTTTGTGAGGGAGCCACGCAACTTACATCTTGGGCTCGCCATGGACGGCGTGAATCCTTTCGGGTTACGCTCGACATCTTGGTCGACATGGCCCATAGTCATGGTGAATTACAATATCCCACCATGGCTAACAATAAAAAAAGGGACACCTCATGCTTGCACTACTTGTGCCAGGAAAGTACAAGGCAAAAAATATGGATGTGTACATGGCACCTTTGATAGAGGAGTTACAGATATTATGGAGAGGAGTGCACGTCTTTGATATTTTCAGAGCTCCTAGACATACTGGTAATGATATTTTGGTGATGTGGACCATGCATGACTACCCAGGATATGGAGAGTGCGCAGGTACGTGGTTGTGTCTTTACATGTATAATGAGGATTATGCTTTTATGACTCTCTTTCGCATGCATGTCTTGTACTAACACATTCATGCACGCGTGTAGGACTTGTTACAAGTGGGTACCATGCTTGTCCTGTTTGTGGACCAACTCTGAAATCGCTTGCATGCTACTCCAAACATATGAGGAAAAATGTTTATGAAGGTCATGCTCGATACCTTCCGCTCAACCATCTTGCATATGGAGGTCAGCTTGATCCACCACCATCATATTTGAAGGCAAGTGACTGGATTCAAGCTTGGAGGGTGAATGGAGAGGAACCTCGTCCTGGTATGAAGAGGCTATCGATCTTTCACGAGCTTCCTTATTGGGGTTAGTTACAAATCAATCATCTCTTGGATCCCATGCATATCTTCAAGAATATGGGGGCTACTATTTGGGCACACTTGGTTGGTTCCAAAGACTTAAGAGGAGTACGAGAAGACTTGCATGCTATGAATAGGATGTCTCGTTTGTGGCCCCAAGTGCATGCTTCGAGAAAAGTTGTCCTCCCGAAAGCAATGTGGATCCTCTCTACGAGGGAGGAGGCAGTGGTCAAGGCAGACATTGCCTCTTTTCAAACACCGACAGGGTACATGCGTTGCTTGAAAGGAGCATTTTCAAAGGACAATAAGCTTAGTGGGCTCAAGCCCCATGATTGGCACAAGGTCTTACAGGTATTCTAAGTAGAATTAGTGTACCGATAATTGTGATGCGTTAGCATAATTATGATTATGTTATATTGTTGACATGACTTCTTTGTTGCTTTGATAGTTCATCCTCCCAATTACAATAAAAGGGTGCTTACAAGAAGATGTTAGAAATGCTATATTCAAGATCTGTGGTATTGTGAGGTATGCTTACTATCAAATCGCATTGATTGTATTTTCTTCAATTTAAGCTAATTAATCTATAGACTGATTATGAAAATATCTTACATGGCCATGACATGTGAAATAGGTGGATATCTCAAAAAGAGATCTCCATATCGAGCATTGAGAAGGCTAGGGTGGAATCCATCGAAGCCGTATGCTTGCTTGAGAAGCACTTTCCCTTGAGCATTATGACAACTCAAGTCCACTTGCTTGTGCACATAGTTGATGAGGTGGCTATAGCAGGTACTGTTCATAGTCGATGGATGTTTTTTCTCGAGCGGTTTATGAAAACTTTAAAGGGATTTGTAAGACAAAGAGCAAGACCAGAATCAAGCATGGCAAAGGGATGGCTTGTGCAAGAGTCATTAGTATATATCACAGAGTTTCTTGCATCCACGGATCCCGATATGCCGCAAGCTTGGCGTAACAAGGATGATGATCGCATCGTTGGCGAGGTTCCCCAAGGAAAAGTGATTGAAAGAAAGATGAGCAAAGAGCAAATGGAGAAATTCAATAAGTTTTGTATCCTCAATAGCCCTGAGATGCAGAAGTGGATTGAGAGATATGAAGTGGCCAAAGCAGAAAGAATAAATGCAAGGATGAGATTCAGAGTAATGTACAGGCGATCACAACCATATCCATGGGATCTGGCTCTTCTCCCTACTCACATGTCACTTGATTGGCTACAACTGGCTCTACGTAAAGCCGAACATGATGGAGAGACAATAAACGAGCACGAGCGAGAGTTATCATCTGGATGTATGGTGCATGTAAGTTTCTTACCTCTTGACGTAATTAAGTAATTATTTGTGGCAATATACGCTATAAAATAGATGCATCTTCATTGTTTTAATGATGCTCTTTTACAGCACAAAAAGTACAGTGCATTATGGTCATATGGACGACATTTTCACTTGGAACGCATCCATTCAAAGAGAGTCACGTATGATTGTGGAGTCATGGCTAACTTCACACAAGATAGCTGAGCAAGTGCTTCGGATACCAATCTTCTCTCCTCACAATTGGATTATTGTGGAACCATACGCGACATCTATGAAGTTGATTTCAGACGATTTAGTATTTTCATTCTTGATGTAAAATGGTTTAGAACTATTTACAACGGTCCCCATGCGGCAGTGAGAAAAGATAGTAGCGGTTTCTTTGCAATAGACTCCACCAAACATTGGACCGATGAAAGTGATACTTTTGTTCTTCCCGAGCACTGTGAGCAGGTGTATAGTAATGATTTAATTAATCAAAGCTTTTGTTTTTAAAGATCCATTGATACATGTACTTGAGCATACTTTCATATATATAATTGACGACATTTGGCACCCATCTTCAATATAGGTGGTTTTTCATCCAGATCGTTCTGATCCAAGATGGTGGTACGTGATCCAAGTTGCACCACGAAGTAAGCAAATTTTTGAAGATAGAGATGTGGATATGGAGATGCCACTACCAATGCCAGATCCAATTGATGAATCTAGCGAAGAAGATGTAGATCACCATCTGAGCCAAGAGGAAGATGCGCATAATGACATCGCACAGGAGGAAGATGGAGATCACGATATTGAGGAAGAAGACAACGATCATCAAGAATCACCACACTTTATTGAAGAAGATGATCAAATACTTTTAGGTGAACGTACGATGCTAGAGTACGATGATGATATAGGAGATCAACTTGGTATAGAGTTGGAGATAGACTTGTTTGGTGCCTTAGACTTGGCTCAAGATGAAACAGTTGATGTAAATGCTCTTAATTGATTTTTTTCATCTCAAACTTGGACATGGATATATGAGCTTCAAAGGCTTGATGTACATGCTCTCATATTTTTATTCTCTATGAGATCAAACATGTATGAAAATTTAAAAAAATTTGTCATCGGAAAAAACTAACTTTTAAGGCCTATATGGAAAAAAAAACCTCTCTTGAAAACGTCGCTATAAAATAGTATATCAGTGTCGTTATATAGCGACACTTAAAAGTCGCTATATAGCGATGCTTTTCGGAACCCGCTTTTTATACCGACGATTAATGCCACGCGGGTGCTAAACGTTGGTACGTAAACGTCGCAATAGGATCCGTGTGTAGTAGTGTATTTAGATTCTCTAAGAGCTATTCATAGAATCTATATGTAAGTTTTGAAGTTTTATCTTTTCCAAAGTTTACAACTACTTAAAATCAAGAAACTAATTTAGTACTTACTAGAACTCTACAAGCACTTTTTTTACAACCTCTACTTTGTAATTATAGCCGTGATTAACTATTGGGTTATAGCCTAGATCAACCTACAAATTCACATATGGGTGATTGTGGGATTGTCAAAGAATAAGTATTACTACATAATCAATATGGCATGTACTACACAAAGTGATAAAGCTAGAAATAGAGGTGGCCATGCTATGGGAAAAAAACAAAAAGGGTCATCCCAAGAGGATAGCGATGCAAGAGCCAATGGAGATAAAGCATGTCAGAGCTAATATCAAGGTGGAGAAGATGAAGGAAAGATACAAATTAGTTCTAAGATACCTTCAAAAACGTTCAATGTATCTAAAACTAAAATTCCAATAAGGTATACAACCATGGGGATAGCCCTATCTCCAGCTTGGGATAGCTCAATTTAAAACTAAAATTCCAATGCTGTATACAACCATGGGGATAGCCCTATCGGAGCTTGGGACAGCTAGGTTTACAATAAGGATGATGAATAGGTACTTGATGGTCTTGTAGAAGTAAAGGAGAAGGAGAAGGCAAGATTGAATAGTGAAGACAAAGAAAGGGATGATATATAGAGTACCATAGCAAAGAAATTAGAGATGCCATGATCTACAGCATCCTGAAATACTTTCAATATAGGCATTATGAAAATGTAAAGTAGTGAAAAGTACACAAAGCTGACAAAGTACAATGGAGAGCACATCCCCAAGATGCTTCTTAGCTACACAATAGGTCTCGATAAGTACTTTGCATGTCAAGAATTTTGGAAGTGGGAAAAACTAGCTTTAGCCACACCAAGTGCCAATGATTTATACAAAAAGCCAAAATTTTGTAAGTTGAAGAGAGTATCTTGCTATACAAACAAGACAAAGGGATCAAATGCAATCTTAATCTCCATAAAATGAGGCTAGATACTTCAAAAATGGCATTTTGGGACCATGGGTCATAATTTGTCCACTTGCTTCCTTTTTCTAAGAGAGCTTTCCCTTCATGCAAGTTGATGACCGGAAAAGGTAGGGTCAATTCAGAAATAGTGTCTGAAATTACTTTTCTCAAAGAATTCAAACAACACGTTTGTATAACATGAAATGATGCTTTAAGAATAGTAGAATTTAAGAACTCGCTATTCTCTTGTAGCTCTCACTCTCTTCCACCACTCAGACAAAATATTGAAAGAGAACTAGACATTAACGACACTATCAAAGACCCGAAACTCCCTTATATTGATTCGAAGACTCAAGACATCTGACGGACTTGCAACTCATGCTGCCCAGCTTTGTTGATACGAGGTTGATACATTTACAAGTACAGGACTCTCCTCTATGGACTCCTATAGACACATGAGTAGTTGCTTATAGGCTAAGGACTGGAATCTGCCATTAAAGAAAGGTGACGATATCAATGCTTAGCTAGAGAGTCACGATAAAAAGAGGGAGACCATCATCTCGGAGTGATTATTTGTAGGGGGCACTATGCCTATCATCGCTTCAGTGAAACCGCCACGAACCACCGCCATGCTAGAACAATCACTGCCACGTTGTGAACCACCATGTATGCTACATGCACTAGGAGTCGCCCCATCCAAGAAATCAATAGCATCTCACTTGCATGGACCAATCACAAACAAGAGCCCACGTCTCACAAACACCACCTACGTCAAGGATTTTCACATCTCTCCAAACCTTAGGACCACATAGTTTCCCAAAAGCCAAATGGAAACAAACACAGGACAAGCAGAAAATAAAAAGGAAAGCTCAACACAAACTATGAGCTACACACAAGGTTTCTCGACACCCAAAACATGACCTCCCTAAGATCATCTGAAATAACTACACCGAAGCAGTTCTATAACGTGCCAAGACTCCTCCTTAGAATTCCCATTCATCATCAATGACTTCTGGGTAAATAAAGCCAGTGCCCTCTATGCTCGAGGGGGAATGTTCAAGTGTACATGAATCCACTTTACGTCTTTTAGTGGCTTCATCCTTTTGCTTTTTAATGAATCTTTTGATGTGGCTTGGCTTCCCACAATAAAAACACCCAATTGCATGTCTTCTCTTGTATCCTTGGTTAGCTTCATCTTTTCCTTTGTTGTATATGCATGCTCTCCAGGTAGTTGAAGTCCTTCTTCCCGTTTCTCCTCACTCAACAAGAGTGACACACAATCAAAAAAATCATCATCATCATCGAGTCGTAAGAATATTCAAACTATGTTTGCATATAGTAGGAGGTAGACTCTTCAGTAGAATAGCTTTCTAATCATCCTCATCGATTGTGGAACCAATATTGTTGAGTTACATCGGTATTGCGTGTATACGGTTCAAGAAGACTCCAAGTACTTCAAGTTCTCCCATCTGTAAGTTGTATAACTCATGCTCCATAAGAGCCTTAGAATGTTCCATCTGACTCGGAAAGTGTCTCTAACATCTTCCAATTTCTAATGCAGTCTTTGAGACATCAAGATGGTGAAAATGTTCTGCTCCTAACGCACGACCCAACATTCCAAGAGCCCTCTCATTCTTTTGTTCCCACGAAAGAATTTTATCCACTTCAGCTCTAGTGCTTTTAGGTTTCTTCTCAGTGCCTAACACCACTCCCCATAGATTTTTGTGCATGAACCAAAGAAGTGTAGATAACTGCCATGTTGGAAAATTTCTCCCATCACATCTAACGACAACAGATTCAGATTCATCTTTTCTAAGAGACTCCATGACTTATAATCGACTCGTCTAAGTGCAAGAGTAACTACACGACTGGCTCTCTATTGTGAAATTTGACCAAACCTCCTCACGACCTTCAGAGATCCTGTTGGAATATGGAGCGTGCAATTCACTTTAGACAACCCAATTCACTCACGTGTGATATTTCATGAATTCAAAGAAGTCTTCTACGTGTTTATATCACATGAAATGACACTTTAAGAATAGTAGAAAGAACTCGCTATTCTCTTGCAGCTCTCACTCTCTTCCACCACTCAAACAAAATATTGAAAGAGAGCTGCACATTAATGACATTGGCCAAGACCCAAAACTCCCTATATTGATTCAAAGACTCAAGACATCAGACAGACTTGCAGCTCATGGCGACCAACTTTGTTGCTGCAAGGGCACAACTCTCCTCTATGGACTCCTATAGACACATGAGCTAAGGATTGGAACCTGCCAACAAAGCAAGGTGACAATGTCAACCCTCAGTTAGAGATTCATGACAAAAAGAGAGAGACCTTCATCATCTCGGTGATTTGTAGGAGGCAGTAATGCTATCACCAGCCAACCGGCATGAAACATCGCCATGCTAGAACAATCATTGCCATGTTGTGAACCACCACATATGCTGCATACACTAGGAGTCGCCCCAGCCAACCAATCAATAGCATCTCATTTGCATGGACCAATCACAAACAAGGGACCACATCTCAAAAACACCACATACGTCAAGGACTTCACCTCTCTCCAAACCTTAGGATCACATAACTTACAAATGTATCTCCTCCCCATAAGGCTGACTACTAACATTTACTACTTACTCTAGTCAAATTGTGGAGTTAGCTTAGCATGCATTGAGACCATGTCCTCTACTTGCACTTCAATCTTGAGGGTGGTACTACAATTCACCTAGAACCCTTGTATTGAAAAGGCAATTTACAAGCTTGCATTGAGGCCATGTCCTCCACTTGCTTGCTTTTCAATCTTGATGGTGGCTCTACTAAAACTTACCTATAACCCTTGGATTGAAAAGGCAATTTGCAAGCGTGTTATACTCCCTCCATGTCAGATCATGATTGCTATGAATGCTACTATACCTGATAATACAAGAGGGGCTAGATTTCCTTCTTTGGGGCCATTTTTAAAAGGCCTTGTTACCTTAATTCCTCATCCACATAGGCCTTCTAGAGGCTAGCAAGACTTCATCTCACCTTTTTGGCTCTATAGGCTTAGAACTTGGATGAAGTTCTAGGGCTATGTACCTATAACCTATACTTTTGTGTAGCATTATAGATGTTCTTGTTTCAACTTTACTATCTATTGTCCTAGAACATATCTTTTTCTACTTTATGCATCCTCCCTATTGTGCTTTTGGAGGGAATTTGAAGATCCTTTGGCATCAACATTTGGTGCTCCTCTCTCTCTCTCTCTCTCTCTCTCTCTCCACACACACGCACACGCACATGCACACACACATGCGTGCGTGCATGCACACGCATGCACACACACACACACACACACATAGAGAGAGAGAGAGAGAGAGAGAGAGAGAGAGAGGGAGGGAGGGAGGGAGGGAGGGAGGGAGGGAGGGAGGGAGGGAGGGAGGGAGGGAGGGAGGGAGAGAGAGAGAGAGAGAGAGAGAGAGAGAGAGAGAGAGAGAGAGAGAGAGAGAGAGAGAGTACGTGTGTGTGTGTGGGTGGGGGAAGGGGGGCGACAGTATGGCATTGGAGAGCATACACTGGAGAAAACTCTTTCCTGCACCTCTTGTTGTGGTAGAACCTTCAGAGGCATATTTTCTTGTGTGCAACAGTGTTAATTATGTGTAGGATGTCATTCAAGAAGATGGTACTTTCATGTTATTTCTTGTAGTGCGAATAGGGGTCATCTTTGGGCACATGCACTGCAGGCATGTATGGTACAAGCTACGAGACTTAGTTCAACCATTCCTCCCAATTCCTCATCTTTAGATGTAAGATCAACTAGCGGATTGGAAACTTGAAAGACCAGAGACAGGCGGTAAGAACCTTTCGATCATGAAACTATCTGCTATGAGAGCTTATCAACTATTGATCCCCCCTCGTCGTGTGGATACAACATCATGCTAATGAGCTTTGGTGGTGGAATAAACCTTTCACATGGTGGACAAGATGCTTGCGCTCCTTATGGAAGAATGGGACTTCTCTAAAGCAAAATGTCTTCATGTGGCCGTGTCTACTAGGGGTTTTGCCAATGGGAACCATACAAGCCCGATGCCGCATGCGTATTGCACCTGCACGTTGTATGCATGGCTCTTGTCCTAGAGAAAACAATTAATGGACTTTTTCAGCCACCAAGGATCTCCTTGTGACCCTATCAGCTGGCCTTCGGATTCAATTCCCTTTGCATACAACTCCCTTGCCAACTATAACCCTTTGTTTTCAAGGGTTGAATTTATTGCATATTGGACCATCTGGCATGATAGAAACCATTAAATGTCCTCTCATGCTCCTTTAGATACCTATGCATTTTTATGTATGTACATACGTACATATGTAGGTTGCTGACAATGGATTGCAACCATCTTGGTTAGGGACATAGTTAGACACATGGGTTAGTGGGCATGGGGGATAATTATGTGGCACCCCATTTGTGTAGTTGAATGTTTGAGGGTTAGCAAGACACCAACCTCTCCATGTATATCTTATTTGCACTCCATCTTTGGTGCCCCATTTTTTGGAAGCTTATTTGATTTCAATCATTATCACATGTCCAACTGTCTTCTGTCTTGTTCTTTCCTCCCTTGTGTGCTTGATGTAGAGCTAAAGCAGCACCTTGTTGGGGATTGACCCTCAAAACTTTGGCGCTCCTAGATGTGAATGTCACAGACTCTCCCTACCCTCAATTCCCTACAAATGTTTTCCTCTCTTAGCTCTATGTTGTAGACATTGTGACCTTAAAAAATTTCCATTGTAGCATTCGGGTAGATGACCTTGAGTTTCATCCTACCCATGGAGGACCTCTTGATTTTGGAATGCCCAACTCGTACTTGCTAGATTGGGTCTTCAGCTATAGCTTCATCGACATCCCTGAGTACGATATCATGACCAACAACATGCTCTAGGATGCCATGAAGCTCCATGAGCAGCTCAACTCTTTTGCTAGCTAGATCATTGAATCTATTTCACCCCATGAGCTCGAGTAGCTTCATCTTGAATATATCATGGAGAACACCAAGGAGATCCGATGCCTCAACTGCGATAGACTCTTGTACACCAACAACAAAGGGATCTCTTGGGAATCCCATTCGCAACCTTGGGAACCCATCTCCTTCAAGAACCCCTCCATGTTACGACACTCTTGCACTTGATTCTACTCTATGCACCTTTTGCACAAGAAACCTTAGAATCACATGGCAAGCAGAGTCCAAGCAATACAATGACAACTTCTAGGATTCTAGCAGCTACTATTAGTGTTTTCCCTCACTCACACCTCATTGAAGTGTGTCCTAGTCTTCCCCATGGTTGTGAGGTTGATGTTGTGGCTATTCTTGGTGGTGAGGAGAAAGCACTTCATGCAGCGAGGCATTTATAGGAGTTTCTAAAGTGTTCGGGTTTTATATGCAACAATTCTCCCAACACAAGAATGTGAAAGAGCACTTGTAAGCTCCTTCCTATTTGAGATCCTAAGTGGAGTTTTCTGTGTTCATTTAACGTGCATGTTGTAAATTAAATCTTTGTGTGTTCACAGCTAATCTTGTGCATTCTCCTCCTTTTCCTTTTTATTAAAAGTACTTTTCTATATCATGATAATATGTTTTACCAAACACTAATTAAGGAATTGCAATTTTCTCTATAGTTTGATACCTATTTCGGCATTGTTGTGAGCACATTTTCTCATCAATTGGGCTTACATGCTACTTGTGCTTAGAGGGTGGCTTGATCTAGCGTCAACGAGTAGTGGGTATGATGTGAGAGTATGTGGGGAGGGGGCATCGTGATGTGGGGATGGGGAGTATTGGGTGGAGGAGGGAAGAGATGGAGCCAAAGGCCTCTTCCATGGAGATGGGGGTGGGTGACCTCCAGGTGAAGTTGTGTACAAGGTTGGCAACGCCGAGGAAGGCGACAGCGGTCCCTAGGTGGATCCCAGGGCATCCTCTGCGACCGCTACCAAATGGCAACAATTCGAAGTCATGGCCACCCACGCCTATGCCCTTGCTCTCTTCATCCGCCATGAATCTCTCTGGCCGGAACTGATCAGGTTTCTCCCAGAAGCTAGGATCCCTCCCTATGGCCCAGACGTTGACCATAACCCGAGTGTTCTTGGGTAGCATGTAGTCCCCTATCTGTGTGGCTTGCTTTGCATAATGGGGTACTAGCATTGGTAGAGGTGGATGTAGTCTCCACGTCTCCTTTATCACAGCTTCCAGATATGGTAGCTCTTTGAAATCGGACTCCTCCACTTGTCGATCCTTCCCGATCACACGATCCATCTCTTCCTGGAGCTTCTCCATCGTTGCTGGATTGCGCAATAGCTCCGCCATCGCCCATTCTATCGTACTGGAAGACGTCTCTGTCCCTGCGCCCAATAGTTCCTGCCCAATAGAACGGTCGTTTGAGATTGTGATGATTATATACTTGGCCTGGCACCATGCACGAAATATGACAGACGACAGGCAGCGGCGGAAGAAGTTGCTTGCGAGAAGCGTCGCTACGGATTGAGTGTTATTGTCAAGGCGACAGTTGCGGAGGAGTGACTTACGAGAAGCATAGCCTTAACGAGAGTAGTATCAGAGGCGTTGATCGTTCTGTTGAATTCCAAGAGCGTTGCGAGCATGTCTTTTGGCACTTCATCCTCCGTCTGCTGCATGCGTTCTCTAACAATTCCGTCCAAAAGAGCGTCCCACTTCTTGAACAGGACATCCATTATTTTGCGATGTCCAGCGGGATCGAACCATTTGAGGTAAGGCAACACATCGCCTATAATCGGTGACGCCAATAACTTGGACCCAGCTCTGAGTAAGTCAGGGATAATCGAGAAGCGTCCGTCTGCCCTCCGACTAAATAAAAGCCGCGATACGATGTTTACGGACAGTGAAAATGCCCTTTCTCGGATGCGCACAGCAGAGCCCGCCTGTTTTCGGGTATCCTGAATGAGAAACGTGATCTCTTCGTCTCTGATGTGCTTATACAGCTGCACGCTTCTCACAGAGAGGATACCTTGTGTGTAGAGCTTGCGAATGGCACGCCAACGCGCATTAGCATCCACTAAAACCGAGCCACTATTGTTGTACTTCATACGTCGGGCGACTTCCAACGGAGGTCGGTCTGCGAAGTCGCTGTCATGGTGATGGAGGACGTGTTTTGCGAGGGCAGGAGAAGAGACTACGACGGCGGGTACGCTGCCGAGTCTGATGAAGACGATGGGACCATAGCGTTGCGAGAACTTAAAGAAAGCGTGATGGGGGATGCAATTGCGGAGGAGGTGGAGGTGGCCGATGAGGGGGAAGGCAGGCGGGCTGGGGGGAAGGCGACGAGCACGAAGGAATGCAAAATGGAGGTAGAAGCTGCAGGCCAACGTGAGGAGCAACACAGGAAAGATGAGTGCAGAGTTTATATGGGATGGCAATTCCCACAAAGAAGAAGCTGAATATAAGTCCATTGGGTAAGGACTGATCAACACTCAAGGTCTCTCTCTCTCTTTCTCTCAATCGCTCTCGTAGAAGCTGCAGGCCAAGCTCGTGAGGAGCAAGCCAGCATTGCAGGAAGGTCAAGCGAAGAGCTATCCAACAAGCATGGGGAAAAGACTTCTTATGACTCTCAAGGTCTCTCTCTCAATGCCTTCCCATGGGTTTAATCAATGTATGGGATTCCTAACAAAGGATTCCCTCGAGCATGAGACAAACTCACGAGAGTCACCACTCACGACTTAATATCATAATGGATTCCCTAAGAAAGTATGAGACAAACTCACGACTTAAATGTGTTTTGGCACTTTGGAGAGCGAGCTACCAATCTTAGTTACATTTACATTCAATTATGGTCACATCTTAGTGATTGCTTTCTATGCTTCAAGACAAATAATTGCCCCCAATATCCAACAATCATGACCCCAACTTGTGACTCTCTCTAGTTGTGGCTCTTGGTTTACAATTGGGAGAATGGATATAATGACTATGTATGGGAAGTTCTCATAGATCTGACAAGGTAGAACTCATAAGACTAACAATCATTTAAGGGGAACATCCCAATGAAGAGAACTCTTATTGACTCAACACACAAAACAACTCAGAAGACAAATGGGTCATCACCCTCATCAAGGTTGACTTAGGTGGTGAAAGCAATGAGAGCATTAATCTCCTTTGGTTCTTCATCTTTTTTTTATTTTTCCACAAGATTTGTTGAGAGTTTCTTCTTACTAGTGTAGCACTCATTTTCAAAACAACCAAGCTTTCCACAAAAATTGCACTTCGTCTTGCTCTTGCTTGTAGATTCTTTGAAGTTGCTCTTGACTAGATATGCCTCACTTTCTTTATAGATGTAGCCATTCCTTTGCTTGCTCTTTCTTTCTTCTTCCAAGAGAGATGCCTCTATAGCTACCAAATTGGATTCTAGTAGATTTGTACGAGTAGTTACAATGGTACCATACTCATCAGGTAGACTCTTAAGAAATATAGCAATCACAATATCATCATCACGGTTAAATTGGATGCTTGATAGTTGAGTCAATATACTTTTCATGGAGTTTAGGTGAGATGATAGTGGCTCTTCCTTTTCAAGCTTAGGTCAAAGAACTTAATGAGTAGACTATACTTGGAACATTTCCTCTATGCTCCAAAGACAGAGTCTCAAGATGCTTCCATGCAGCATGTGCACTTTCACATCCATCAATGTGATGAATTAAGGAATCACTCAAGCCTAGTGCAATTATAGCCAATGCCTTTTCATATTTAGTTAACCATAATCCTTCTCCTTCCCTAGTGGTAGGCTTCTTGTCTTTCCCATTGGCAACGTTCAGAATCCCCATTTTCATGAGTACAAACTTGATTTTGGTCTGCCAAGTGTGAAATCCCTCACCCTCAAACTTTGTCTATCTTTGTTTTAGTAGCCATAGGGAAGGTCTTACCAATAATAATAGTGTCTAATCCCTTTACAAAAACCATCACCATATAAGTGCATATTGCAAGCAAGAAAATCTGAGAAGCCAAGGTTCTTTGCACACTAATAGTAGTAGGGAACTTGAGGTTTGGCTTGAAGCTTGGTAACCTTCCTATTGACAAAGTTTGATTCTTATGTATGTGTTTTTTATGGGTAGCTTAATATTAGTAATGTCCACGTGCTTGCAAATTTTGGTGTAATTTGGACATAGCTTGTGTAGTAAACATGCCTATTTCATCTTTTCTATCATGCAACATGTGTAAATGCTCCAAAAAATATGCATTGTTGTATTATTCCATCATGTGTATGTGTTTCATGGGTAAAATAATTTATAAATGTCTTAACATGAGTAAGATACATGCACTCACAATTTCTGGTCTGATTCGGATGTCACTTGTGTGGTAAGAGATGCATATTTGCTTGCTTGTTTGTAGGGCACCATTCGTAAGGCTCCAAAAAATATGCATCGTATACTTCTACCATCATATGGATGTTTCCCATGGGTATGATACATTTCATGGAGTTAATATTAGTAGGATCCATGTGCTCATAAATTTTGGTGTGATTAGGATATCATTTGCATGGTAGACATGTGTCTTTCAGCTTTTTCTTCTAATGCATCATGTGTCAGTGCTCCAAAAAATATGCATCAATGTACTTCTATCATCATGTGTATGGGTACCATGGCTATGATACTTTGTACGAGCCTCAAAATGAGTAAGGTACATGTGCTCACAAATTTTGGTGTGATTCGCATATTATTTGTGCGGCAACACATGCATGTTTTCCTCGGGGGGGTCACTATATATAAACTCTCTATACCACCTGTGTTCAAGGCCTATTTCTAAAATCCCTTATCTGTAAATTTTTCATTAATAAAATGTACCCCTTTTCTATACAAATCTGTAAATTTTTTCCAAAACTATTTTAAATAGTCCCTTATGTATATTTATTTCTGTAAATTTTAGAAATAAAAAATATCCTTCTGTTGAACTCACGTGATAGGGTTACATATGATGAGTGACCCCCCCGAGATGTTTTCTAGTTTTTTAGTCATGCACATCCCAAAAATATGCGTCGATGTACTTCTACCAGCATGTGTATGTGTCCCATGAATTTGATACTTTGCCTTAATATGAGCAAGATCCATGCAAAATTTTTTGGTATAATTTGGATATCATTTGTGTGCTAAGACAGGCGTATTTCTATGTTTTTTAAATCATACACCACACGTAGGTGCTCCGAAAGATATGCATTGGTGTATTGCTATCATCATGTGTATATATCCAGTGGGTATAATACTTTCTAAGAGACTTAAAATGAGCAACATCCATGCACTCACATATTTTGGTGTGATTCATAAATCATTTGTGTGGTAAAGATGTGCATATTTTCTAGTTTTTTAATCATGTACGTCCATACACAAGTGCTCTAAAAACTATGCACTAATGCAATTCCAACATGTGTATATGTCCCATGGGTTTGATGCATTGTTTAGTAATACTTGCATATTTACACCTTTTTTATCATGCACTATGTGTAAGTGTGATAGGAAATATGAATTCTTGTACTTCTACGATCATGTACCATTCATTTAGATGCATAAAAAATATGCAACATTGTACTTCTACGATCATGTGTATGTGTCCAATGGGTAAAATACATTGCAAGGGCCTCAATAAGAGCAAGATCCCTATGGCTATAAATTGTGGTGTGATTCGGATATCATTTGTGTGATAAGACCTGCATGTTTCTAGTTTTTTTCTCATGCACCATGGGTAAGTGCTCCATAAAATATGCATCGGTGTACTTCTACCATCATGTGCATGTTTTCAATGTGTAAGATAAATTTTGCAAGCCTTAATATGTGCAAGATCCATGTGCTCCCAAATTTCTGGGTGGTTTGGATATCATTTGTGTAGTAAGACATGGTATTTCTGTGTTTTTTCATTATCATGCACCATACATAATTGCTCCAAAAAATATTCATTGTTCTATTTCTACCATCATGTGTATGTGTCCAATGTGTATGTTTCCAATCGGTATGATACTTTACAAAGGTCTTAATATGAGTAATATCCATGCACTCACAAATTTTTGTGTATTTGTAATATCATTTGTGTGGTAAGACATGTATATTTTCTAGTTTTTCAATCATCCAAAGGATATGCATTGTTGTACTTCTACTATCATGTGTATGTGTCTGATGGTATGATGCTCTGCACAAGATTGATTATGAGTTAGATTCATGTGCTTGCAAAATTTTATGTGATTCGAATATCATTTGTGTTGTAAGACATGCATATTTTCTAGCTTTTTTCTCATGCACCATGTGTAAGTGCTCCAAAAAATGAGTAAAAATATGTGTGAGTGTACTTGTAACATCATGTGTATGTGTCCATTGAGGGGTACGATACTTTGCATGGGCCTTAACACGAGAAGTTCTATCCTCCTTTGCACAATATCCATGCTTCATCTTTGTACATCAGACTGCCCGTAACTCGACACCTATCATCTACCTGCAACTTGATCGTCACCTGTCATCTACCTGCATCTCGCCATTTGTCATCTACCCGTAGCTCGCCACCTCTCATCTACAGAAAGCTCTCTCATGCTAATCTAGATTTGTGACCGTTGCGCTGAAGTTGGCTTGGTGCAACCAACATGCTGGTTCTTCAAGGTGGCTATAGCTCCTCCTAATTAAACCAAAGAAAATATACTTACACCAATTGGCTGTCACATGAGACCCATGGTAGAGTCCCACAATTGTTCAGATATTTCACATCAAGTTTAAAACAAGTGGCTAAAAGTTAATCCTGAAAACAAAAAAATGTATTTTCTTGTGCAACCACCGCATTGGTTCTATTTTAGTGCAGGTTGTAGTGCATCCTAAACAAAAAAATGTACTTCCTTGCAACTACCGCGTTGGTTCTATTTTAGTGTGGCGGTTGCAAAAAGTTAAACATTTTCCTTTGTTTAAAAGTTAATCACAAACAAACGAAATACATTTCCTTCGTTTTAAAGTTAATCCTGAACAAAGGAAATTTATTTCCTTCTGCAACCACCGCACTAGTTCTATTTTAGTGGGGGTTGCAGTTAATCCGAAAATGTATTTCCTTGCAACCACCTTGTTGGTTCTTGGAACTATTTCAGTGCCGCTTGTAGTTAATCTTGAAACTAAGGAAAATGTATTTCCCTGTGCAACCACCTTGGTGGTTCTATTTTAGCAGGGGTTGCAGTTAATCCTAAACCAAGAAAAATGTATTTCCTTGCAACCACCATGCTGGTTCTTGGAAGTATTATAGTGTTGCTTGTGGTTAATCCTATAACCAAGGAAAATGTATTTCCTTGTACATCAATTGCTTGTGCAACGACCACAACTAGCAACACCTGCTACTACTAGCAATGACTATGATAATAGAATTATTTATATTGACCACATAGTGTGTATGTGTGGTTAGTGTGACTAGGTTAGGTGGTAGAAGGTTCCAGTGGGTGTGATTGAGAGAATCATGGACCTGATTGAGATATCAGTGGAGAGATTAGTGGATCTGGAGATGCTCTCTCTCTTGGGCACATGCGTTGTATCACTTGCCTACTTAAAGCAACTTCTACTTATGAATAAACTATATGATTCCATTGAGTTTCCTTCATGTGGTATCAGAGGCGCCTCCTTGAGCCTTCATCCCTCACTATGCCATGTCATCATCTTTCTCACCTCCCTTCTTCCTCTTTGCTCGATTTTTCCTTAAGATTGTTCTCTCTCTCTCATGGACCATTCCACAAGAACTTTGAGTTGAAGAATCCTCTTGATTGTGTTCAGATCTGAATCACACCAAAATTTGCAAGCAATTGGATCTTACTCATGTTAAGGTGTGTAAAAAGTATCATACTCATGGTATGCATACACATGATGGTGGAAGTACAATAATGCATATTTTTTGGAGTAGGTACGCATGATGCATGAAAAAAAACCTTGGAAATACAAATATCTTACCATAAAAAGGATATTTGAGTCACACATGATGGTGGAAGTACAATAATGCATATTTTTTGGAGTAGGTACGCATGATGCATGAAAAAAAACCTTGGAAATACAAATATCTTACCATAAAAAGGATATTTGAGTCACACAAAATTTTGAAATACATGGATATTTCTCATATTAAGACCTCTCAAAAGTATGGTACCCATAAAACACATTCAGATGATGGTAGAAGTACACTGATGCATGTTTTTTGGAGCACTTAAGCATGGTGCATGAGAAAAAAACATGAAAATACATGTCTAACAACACAAAGGATATATGAATCACCCTAAAATTTACAAGTGCATGGATATTACTCATATCAAGTCATCTCTAAAGTATATTACCCATCAGACACATGCACATGATGGTACGACTACACTGATGCATATTTTTTGGAGCATTTACACATGGTACATGACATAGAAACTAGAAATACCTCATGTCTTACCGTGCAAATGATATCCAAACCACACCAAAATTTGTAAGCACATGGATATTAATCATTTTAAGGACCGTGAAAATTATCGTACCCATCAGACACATACATAGGATGGTAGAAGTACACCAATGCATATGTTTTGAGCACGTACGCATGTTGCATGAGAAAAAATGCATGTCTTACTACACAAATTATATCCAAAGCACACCAAAACCTATGTGTGCATGGATATTAATATATAAGACCTCTGCAAAGTATCCTACCATATGACACATGCGGATCATCATAGAAGTACACCACTGCATATTTTGTGGAGCACTTATGCATGGTGCATGAGAAAAAAACACAAAAATATGGATGTTTTACCTAACCAATGACATCCTAATTTTAAAAAAATTTGCTAGCACATGGATCTTACTCATTTTTTAAGATGCCCTCTCAATATCCTTTATATAAAAATCTACAACAAAAAACACAGCCTCTTCATCAACAAGGGCAATTTACACAATTTTTGCAAACTGATAGTAGTGGCCAATAACCACAAAGTCACACCAAGTGAGATTTGCATACACATAGCCAACTAGAAATGGTATGAATTTCTTAGTATCTCTACACCACACTTTTGCTGAGTGCATGCCAAAACTTTGCCACAGAGAAACGGACCCCAAAGCGGCACTGAAAGATAGTTTTTTGTGATAGTAATTGCTATGCAATATTTTTTGTCCATGTAATGCTGCCATGCTTTGCACCAAAGGGCGTCTCAATTGAAAAGTGTGCACCTTGCACTCTTGACTATGTACCTATATGCTCCCCAAATTCCAAATGAAAGGAAGCATAGATCCTCTTACTAGGGTAGCATAACTTCTCCTTCTTGCTTAAGTTCCTCACCATGAACCAGGCTTTGATACCATGTAAAGAAAGTGGGAGAGAGGGAGATGAGTCTTGCTTGTTGCAACTTGCTTCATGAGGCTTTGATACCATGTAAAGAAAGTGGGAGAGAGGGAGGAGTCTTGCTTGTAGCTTGCTTCATGACACAACACAAAGAGGGGAGACAGAAGAGGTGGGGCGTGAAAGTATGTTCTTCTTCTTACTTGAGAAGAGTCACAACACACTATGTATCTACTAGTGTAGTACTAACCCTAACATATATAGTTCATAACTGAACCCAAACCACACATGATTTGGTACTCTAACTATGCCACTAACTCTAGTACAATGCTAGCTATCCTATACCTGTTATTCATCTCTATGGTGTACCAAACATATCTGCCACCAACTATGCCGGTGACATAATGACACAATCACCAAGGCATCTCATGAGTATGTACATGTGGTGAGATTGATATTTCAACAATAGAAATATATTCAAATGTGTTTGTTCTTTATAGTTTGGCTGCATGCCCAGAATTTATTTCCCACTAGTCTCGTTGAGGTTAGTAGAGCTAGTCCAAGTGAGCCACCAAGCCATCTTGGTGGTGTTAATGTGATTATCTTAAACTAGCTTGGTGATTTCCCATGTACTATGTTTTATTATAGTTCAATGGATGCTCTTAGCATGCTCATATTTTTTTCCTTCACTAGGCTAGCTTGGATTTAATGTGATTGTCTTAAATTAGACCAATGGTTGTAACAAAAATGAATTTAGAATGCAATGTGCTTATTATAATGCTAATTAATCTTATTTCATGCAAGTTTAGATCAGCCACTATGGTGGGATAAGCTAGTCCAGGCCAACACCAGCTTGATGGTGTTGGTATATGTGCAATGCCCACCTTTCATATGTAACCACCAATGTTCCATGGTGCCCTTTTGTAGGGCCCCCTTATGAGGAGAAGCCATGGTGTGAGCATTGGACACTGGTAGGATCCTAGTTTTGACACTAGATGAGGTCTCATGGTGACCGTTTGATGGTTAGGAGATGGCAAAAGGATCAACGTACTCCTCGGGGGTACGCCCCCAATCTTGGGGGTCTGGGGGCAACGCCCCCAGTGGGGGTTTGGGGGTAGTGCCCTTGATGGAGGTGTGGGAGCAACGCCTCCAACGGCAAGGCTGGTAGGCCCCGATCTACGATGGTATGCCATCCGTTGCATGTGCGCGATCATTTGCATGTGAATTTGCCCTTGCACGTGTGATCGATGGTCAGTGGTCAATGGTCTTTGGATGGTGGCAAAATTCAAGAAAACATGTGCCACCATCCTCTTAGTCACACACTATGCTAAGTCAACATGCATGTGCCACTACCAACCCACCAATGTGGTGGAATTGGTCTACTATATGAAGGTCTATATAAGAAGGCCACTTCTCAAGCCTCAACATCAAATGCCAATACCCCTACCTCCAGTCCTTCTCCATCTAGGGTCTGTTTAGATTGCCATCGATGCTCTATTGGAGAGCGCACGGGTGGACATCACCATCAGTCGTATCTGATACAAAATTTTTATTCTCCTCTAGTGTGTCTATTCTTTGGTTATTGTACTATCGTTGTTGTCAAACGATCTCTCCGCTGCATCATATTTCTACATATGGTTGGTAGGTTGATGAATATGCACTATTTTTATGTAGTATTGATGTTCTTAGAGCACTCAAAGGTCACTTTTTGCATGTTGGATGAGCAAATGGAGTTGTACCTCAAAGTTAAGGGGTAGAACCTTGACCTTTCAATTGGGAAAAGTGCCTCTCAGAATTGTACACCCTGATATTTCAAAAAGCTCAAAGAAAATAATGTGTATTGCTAACTAGATGTGAATGGATTAAGATGCACATTACTAAAATTTGATAGTTTCCATTTCTTTTATTGACCACAATGACATCAGAAATGACACTGACAAAGACATTGATTGTGCTTGCAAGGAGGTGAAAGCAAAGGAAGTTGATATCAATGATAGTAGAGACACGGTGGATGATGACTGTGGAGTGGAGTGGAGCAGAGTGGAGATGAGTGGCAAGGGGAAGGGAGTAGAGTGGAGTGGAGTTGATAACCCAGTGGAGCATAGTGGAGTCAAGTAGAGGGAGTCAAGCAGAAGGAGAGGGGAGTTGAATGAAGGGAGGGTAGCTGAGTGGAGAAAAGGGTTATTGTGAACTCGACCAAAATATATTGCCTTAGATTGAGGAAAAGAACAATAGCAACCTCTTAAACCAAAGATTTCAGATCAAGGATAGGATTCAAGTGAAAGAGATATCGAGGTAGCACAATGGAAATCTTATCCTTGAATTGCCACCGACCTAAGAAAAATTGCAAGGGATGAATGGCATGGAATAGAAGTTCGATGGTCACGTAGGGACTAAACCTTAGACCATGAATATATCTATTGCATGTATTGTGAGATTAAGCTACTATGTGGGGGCCTTAGAAATCCATAGGAACAACTCTCCTTGCTACACTATTAGTAAGAAATGCTACTATTCTTTCTTCAAAGGCTCTTTACTAGAGGGCGGCATTGGGCATGATGACCATGGAGGGAGGCTATAAGATTGTATGCCACTATTGCAAAAAAAAAAAACTTGGATTGCCTCCTCTCCATCTGTGGTTTAGTATGTGATGCCATTATCTATATGATCACACTATGACACCACACATAATGGTTCATATGGGTAAGCACCTTCATCAAGTCCAACTGGGGACCTCAAAGGTGATAATGATAGAGAAAACTAGAAACTTGGTGTGTCAAAAGTGTTGATGGTGGGAAGCAAGGTAGGCCCTTGCAAAGTTCAAACGAGTGCCAAAGGAAATGCTGATGAACTCCATGTCTCCAAGAGAGTTCCTAAAAAATGAGGGAACTATTTGGGATGCAAAGCTACACTAGTTCTTGGAAGAGCTCATTCCACTCGAATATGTGCCATCTTTGTAGCATCTTTTTTACATATCTGGTTATCAACTTGAACAGCATCATTAGAAACATCATGATCTGAAATATTATCTTCAACATTGACATCAAACCATTGGTTTATTTATGGGTTTGATTGTTGATTCATTTGTTTATCCTCAATAGGAAAAATATGAAAACATGATCTTATGGCATAATCCTCGATGTCTTCATCATCATCATCACACATGAAATTTGCAATCTTTGCATAATCAATATCATAACCATCAGAAACAACATCAGCTTCATTGCTTTGACATACTTTAACATGATTGGTTGGAATTGAATTAGGAATGTACCCCAAACCTTCCTTGTTGTAAGGGCTTCTGTATTCATGCTCCTCAAAAAATGCATTTGGATTAACCTTGTCTTGCTTCCACATGACTTCAATTGCAAATAATGGCACAAATGCATAACATGCACAAATATCATATGACTCTTCATCATCTTGTATTGCAAAGTAATCAACTTTATCATCATTTGGCAACTCTTTCTCTTACTGCTCAATTTGTCGATGAAGAAAACCAGAACTTATAGGCATTGTTACACATCTACCATGCTTTGAAGCTTTGAAAAAGTTCTTTCCAATTGGTCAGACTTGTTGTCTGCCTGTTTGGGCTGCTTGCTGTCAAACTCCTATTAGACTGCTTGATGTCGGACTGATGTCAGACTCCTATCAAACTACTTGATGTCAAACTCCAATTGGGACTTTTGTCTGACTATTTGTACTGAATTTCATCTGAAACATTTGCATCCATTTGATTATGAGTAGAAATCATTGAATTATCATTGCGATTCTTACCAGTATCTTTGAAATTTGAGTCAGAATCGGAATTATTGTCCTCTTCATGCCCATATTCAGAGTGTAGAATCTAAACTCTTTGTTGAAGCTCAACAATCTCATTAATATGCTGATTTGATCTCCAATTACCTCTGTGAAATTTGATATGCCAAGATTTTGCCTTCTCAAGTAAAAGTAAATATTTGGAAAATTTATCAAAGAGCTTTCTGACCTTTCGATCAAACTTTGCCTCACATAAAGTAGGAAAGATTTTATAGAACTTGTCATCCAAAAGTGAAGAACAATATTTCCTCCGATGACAAGGTTGTTGGAAATGCTTACCAAAATTGAGATAACAATCCTTTTCCATGTGATCAAAATTTGAAGACATCACACAATGCATCCTCTGACACTTCTTTTGCTTTGATTTTCCCATGATAGGATCGGTAAATGAGAAAGGTAGAGATAATTGTACCTTTGATGATGCTTTAGACTAATCAGGCTTTAGAACTTGTCCATTGAAACTGTGTCGAACCGTCTTCCAACAACTGACAACAACTGAACACAAGTTAGAGCTCAATCCGACAAGTAAATCTTTTCCATTTCAAAAATCTAAAAACATATACTAAAAGATGATACAATTTAGAATCATGTCATCAAGTCGGATTTGAAATAACCAATTAGAAATAGGAGAACAATGATCAAATTTCTATCGGACCACACAGTTGGACTGTTTCCTATCAGAGCAAGTTAGACTTCTATCAAACTACACAATTGGACTGTGGTCGAATTGTCTCCCTGCAACCTCCCTGCAACCCAGAGATCAAAAACTGCATCCACTTGTCTGACATACATTCCCTTTTCTTCGGATTTGATGTTGAAAACTCAGCTTGCACTTCAGATCATCTAGTTAAGTCTTCAACCTTTGTTTTAAGCTTGAGATGAGGTGGACTCTAAAATGATCTCTGATTTTTGTCTGACTGTTGGTCAGTCCAAAGATTGAAGATTTTTCCAACTTTACTTTCAAATGATCCGATCTACTATATGGTTAAATGACACAATCACTACCCAAAGTCAAAATCTTACTCCTCCTGGAATGTTCATGCTTTAGAGGAGAATACTTCATCTTCTGCATCCATTTGTGTGTGGAAAAGCGAGTAAATTGTAAGCCAAGAATGACATCAGATTTGCACCTCCATGAGCAATATTGAAGAGACACAAATTTCCAAGAATCAAATCTCTTGTATGTACAGCAATAGGCCATCATATTAGCAGCTTTTGTCTTCTCTATCTATCATGAATTTGAGAAGGAACAATCCTCCTTTTCAAGGATCACTTGGATTTGCAAGCATGAGCCACTCTAAAGATGCCCAAAACAGACAATTGTAACCATATTGAATCAGATTTGTAATTATAAAAACGTGTAGAGCTTGTTTTGATCTTCATTTTGAGCAGTAGAACACCCCAAACGGACACCAGATCCTCAGGTCAGGGCAAAATACTAAAAAATCTCCATATCGCAAGTGGAATGGAATGAAAATCGAACTACAGTCGAAAATGGTTCTACCACCCTTGTGACCTTTGATTCTCTTCACGACCATCTTGCTAAAGTTTCCAGATCTTTCTTCTTTGCAACCCAATGCTGAGGGTACAAATTGAGGAGGATCCACATTTGCCCTTAAAACTAGCCACCACAGTTCAACAGAATGCGAAAAACAGGCAGAATTTTTGTCAGATCTTGAAACAACCATAGCTTTTTATGGAGAACTCTTCATATATAAGCATCAGACTATGTAAAATGCACCACACAACAAATGGTAGCTAAATTTGGGATACCCCAGACCACATGGCTATACTACATGATCAAAAATTGTAGAAGTCAAGTAAGGCAAAAGCAATTTATGTGGTTTTTGGAGAGTCTTATTTCTTACAAAATATGATTATATGACAAAGGCAAATTATTCTCTAATTCTTTTTGCTAAAAATAGACATAAATATAATTGGTCCTTATTATTCATGCCAGAATCATGGGTGAACTTGTGGGTAAGGAAGCGTTATGTAGTCTAAATTGAGACAGATGGTTGGATTTTTGCATAAACTTTGCTCTAGGCTCATTCCTTCTGGCTAGGATGTGCACATTTTCTTAGCAAAAACCTATGAGCAGAAAAGTCTGAGCGATAATTTTTGACACCAACCATGCTTGTATATTTCTCAAAGGAATATACAATTCTTTCTTAATTTCTCATTTATGGAACCATATACTTACTTATTTTTCATTATAACCCTCATTTTAGAGAACATCATCTATATATGAACAAACAACGAGCACTTTAGAAACTCCTATAAATACCTCCCTACCATACTCTCTTTTGAGGATTATGGTAATTCAATCAATTTAAAAGAGTTTCCCTAATCTTTAGCAATCCCATAGTTGAAGCTTTCATATAACAATGTATGCCATATTCCTCGGATGAGTAGGAAAAAGATATTGGAAACCTCATACTTTAAGCCATTATAATTGATCATAAATTAATCTCTAATACAATATCAAATATGGGAAGGCAAGCGAGGAATTTTTAAAATATTCCCAATTCTCCAAACCTAAGTACTTTTAAGGAAATGTGGTCTCTATTGAACTCCTTCTTACCATAATATGAATTAGGGAGAAGTTGTAACTCTCATATACATCTTGAAATTTTTAATTTTTCTCTTTTATAACTATAAAAAGTGTAATTTTAAGCCTACCATTGCATAGATCATGAGATTCTGAACATTTTTCCCTTTTACAGCTCCTCAATTTGAGCTAAGGAGCAAAAGTTCTGACCCCTTCTGCATAGGCTCTCCAAGGGTATTCTGCCGGTGGAATAGGATTGGGGCAAGCTCTTCAAACCATATTCCTCTGGCAAAATACACTTAGAGGTTCTATTAAAAAGGTATTATATATTTTCTTAGGTCATCCTGAGGAACCGTAAAGAGGATATTTGCTCAAAATTTCATGATCCAACCAATGGTGAAAGGAAAAGAAAGGATTTTTGAAAGTGGTAAATAAGTCACCACTTAGACATTATATGTGTATATTATATAATGATATATTTATATCTATATCTATCATTAGGAAAAAAGGGAGCTCATTTTGGGGCCTTTTACGGTTTGGAAAAATAAGCTCTCAACCAATCAATAGAGGGCCAACGTAACGTTGAAAATTCACGAAAATAAGAGAAAATAGGAAAAAGAAACAATACTTTATGTAGGTACAAGCATGCTACATTAATGTGGAGATTGGTTTTTTATTCTCACAAGATCTTTGGACAAGAAGATAGAATCTAAACTGACATTTTATCTGACAAGGGCCTTCCCGCTTCCACCTTGCTTTGAACTTTGAAATGTTGTGCCGCCTTTCCTTCGAAAGGTCTACCATTCTACACCATTGCCTCATTGTGCAGCAGCCTTTCTTTTCGAAAACTGCTCCCTTGATCCTGTTTGGCGTAGAGTAAGATGTTTCTCGTCAACTGTCTGTCTGCCCACTTTCTCTTTCTTGAAACTTCAAATTGTTATCTTAGTTACATTACTTTGCTATTGTGCAGCAGCCTTTCTTTTCGAAAACTGCTCCCTTGATCCTGTTTGGCGTAGAGTAAGATGTTTCTCGTCAACTGTCTGTCTGCCCACTTTCTCTTTCTTGAAACTTCAAATTGTTATCTTAGTTACATTACTTTGCTATTGTTACAGATTCAGAAAATCTCCATGGTGAATCAAAACCACGGCCGTTCTTGTGGAAGACGCTCTGTGGATGATAATGCTACGAAGGCAAAATTATACCGTAGAATTATACCAAACATCCTTACCCCATCGACCTGCTTCTTCTATTTCGTCGGTAGAGAATTCAAGTACAGTCAAAATAGAAGGAACTTGGGAAAGGTTTAGTGTTTCGAAAGGAGCATGGGTGCTCATGCAACCTAGCAAAAGAAAAAGACCCCAGACAAAAAACATTTTCTTTGCATCGTGGAAGGGAAGAGTACGAGATTTTAAAATCACCAGAGGGAAGATATCCGTGAAAGAAGTTTTGATTCAGCACGTGTACATGCATAAAGAACTTGTCTTGCGAGACTATCCAAAAAATCTTCCGCAACACAGGCCTAATTGTATATTTTTCTATTGTGGTTTTTTTCTTTACAAGGTGTATGGATTTTTAAGATGAAGCTTTCTCTCTTAGCTTATTGACATTCTTGTGTTGTTTTATTTCAGATTTATATCCTTCATCATATGAGACATGGCAAAACATCGATTGTATTCTAGGATTTATAGATGTTCTGCATGGATCGATAGGAGAACAACAATACCAAGGTCGATGTGCAACAGAGCTAGCTCAATCGGGTATATTTTTTACTGATCATTTTTATCAGTTGCTGGACAAAGCTAACACACATGGTGTATTAATAAAACAAGACCTTTCGGCATGGAATTCAGTGGATTGGCCTCACCCACATTCTAGTGTTACAGAGGCATATAGGGCGAAGCTTTTTACAGAAGTACAGAAAGCTCTGAGGCCCAATATTGCCACTAGGATAGTAAAAATTTCTTTATGCATGCCTCTCACAGTTTTTGTGGACTTGTTTAATACCTTTCCAGTGAAGGTTTCAAAAACAATGTTCACAGTTAAAGCAACAAATTCGGCATGCATGCCACAATTTTTGGATCAAGGTTGGGATAAGAAGACATGTAGTTCAGTGTTTTGTGAGGTTGTCCAACCTTCTATGCAACTGAAGTACATGGTTGCATCACAAAATTTTATTTTCTCTTTTTATTACAAGCGCAGTCGAATGCTAGGCACAAAACTAGTCCCAATGGATCAAGATGAAGATTCTTTTGGTGCAGAAAATAAACTTCTTGATATTGATGTTGTTGAGAATGGTGATGTGCTAGTCAATATCTCATTAAGAGAATGTTGCTCCCTAGCTCAATTGCGCAGTGACATTCTGTTTGAGACAGAAGGTTCTATCTCAAACGACTTTTTATTTATCTACAACAACAAAAAGGTACACCATCTGATTTATCCTAGTCTCATTAAGCATTGCTATTAGTTTAATTTACCACTCTGATTCATATTGCTTTTTTGCAGTTGCTCAAAAGAAGAGAGAGCTCAATAAAATGCAAAGTCTTAGACATTGAAAATTTAAAAATTGAGATAACACAGACTCCATAAACAAAGGTTTTGTATTCAATCAAGTAAGATTTTGTACAGAACTGTTTAGTTAAATATGTAGAACATATTTCTGACATCCATTTTCTATTTATGTACAGCTTGATCCAGAGGCTGCTCTACATTTTTTGGAGGATCTTTTTTCTGCTGCTCCATCCTGTCCTATGCAGTATGTTGGTGTTGCTCCATTGTCTCCTCCACTGCCCCAAGAGCATCTCTTTGCTGCTGCTCCACCTTCCCCTCAACAACATCAGCAGCAGGTCTTTGCTTTTGCGGCTTCTCCTCCTCAGCACTAGGTGATTGCTCCTATGGCTTCTGGTCCTCAGCATTAGGTGCTTCATTTGTGGCATCAATGTGTATGACACCTTCTTGTACTTTAGAGCTCTCACCCAGCTCCACAATAGCTGGTACAATAGGTTTGGGGGAGGCATAGCTCAAAAACCTCCAAATTGTATGAGCTCTAAAATTATGTACATAGTTTGAGCTGAAGCTATCCTCTTTCATCTGCAATGGCAGACGATAATTTAGAACACTTTGTATCATTATGAATTATCTTAAAGCTAAATGAAAATTATTTTTTCTTACAAGGTCTGGCTGTTCCTTGTCAAAGTAGCTTGAAAGTATATATTTTGCATTGATCAGCACTCTCCATCCGCAGCTACTTGAATCATCTTGTTGTGGTGTCTGTACAGTTGGAAAGATATGTTAGAAACTGTTAGCATCTGCACAAAACAAAATTATTCAATAAGTTCAAAGAAATAGCATTTAATAGACATCAGTAGAGGGAACGACTTTTTACCTCTAGACTTATTGGTTCTATTGAATCCAAAAGAGAGACATTGGGAGGACAGTGATCCAATGCATCTAAAAGCCTTCTAATACAACTGCAATATGTATAATTTAGTTAGTATGATATCAAAATAATGAAGTTTTAAGTTCAAAAAGCACACACAGCACTTACAATTTCAGCTCTCTGTGTGTGTTTTTAAGAGAGTTGAATAGAAAGCATTGCTTCAGCTGGATGTCAATAGAAACAAAACTCCAGTGGTCACTGCATAAGGAAAAAAGCATAAGGAAATCAAAGGCTACAAGAGTTCCCAATCCTAAAGAAGAATCTTAAAAGAAGTAGTCACCCACATACCTGCTATGGTATGGAAGTAGCAAAACATCCATTACTTCAAAATTGCAGTGTTTGAACCAGCTGGAAATACTAATGGGAGTCTCCTTTGCATCTCTTAATTTAGAAGAAATGGTAGGACTGTATGCTGTACAGAGGGGTGAAGCCAGCTTCTCATCATGCTGCATAGGACAAAAAAATAATTAGGGTGGGTTATAAAGGAGGTACAAGGAGGATTGATTTGCAAAGAATGTAAAATAATAGACACTTACTAGAGCATTGCAAGAATGATAGTATCTGAGCAATACTCATTCTTATGAGCCAATGCTGCTAAGCATTGTTTTGTCAAGTCAAAATCATTCACTGAAACTTCATCCTCAATATGGACAACTACATTAGGGCCCAGCTCCTACAACCTTCTATGTATCTGCAGCTCCTTCTTTCCAGTCTCCACATCTATAACAGATTTTGTTTCTTTTATTTGCTGCTTCAGTGACTCCTCATAAGCAGCCTTCCCTCTGGTGTTCTTTGAGTGCGTTACCTCAACAACCTTTACCTCATCTACCTTCAACTTCCTTGTAGGTGGAATTAGCAATATGTCTCTCATCTTTATGTCCTGCGATTCCACAGGATGAACAAGCTTGTCATACCTCCATCTCACTCTGGACAAAGTGTTGAAGTCTTTGGCCATCAAAGTCACCCTGTGAGCATGGGTTGCTACCAGCATTGCATCTTCAAAATATTTTTCCAAGTAATCCTCTGCCATTTCCTGTAAGGAAAGAATGGCAGTTCTATTCCACCTGAACCCAAGGTTCCAACTATCACAAATTTCTCTCACCAGTCTTTGAAAAGGTGCCTTGGGTATTGCAAAGCCTATAGCTTTCTGTTGCCTCCTGATCTCCCTTAGCACACCTGCACCATGATTCAATCTTTTGGCCTTTTGCTTAAGCAGGCTCATTGGCTTACCCTTCCTGCCATGTGCAGCTCTTCCCTTTGGAGGCACACTAAATTTGTTGGTACCTGCCCCAGCTGCTGTTGCTGCAAGCCCTGGCCCTTTGCCAACTTTCCTTGCAGTTGACTTGGTTCTTGCCATCACTCTGAAAAACTGCATACAAAGGATTGGAAAGAGATTACAGACATGGAGAACATGTTTTGACAAAAAAAAGGCAATCACAGGGGTGGATGAAGCAATATAGAGAAATTTGCAATAAAATGCGATACAAGGAGTTTGAAATTCCAAACAGGTCCAAATCGCGTTTTCCTGCAAATTCCTAAAATGACATGCTGGTGCATTCCTACAATTATTTCTCTGTCTCTACAACTAAATACAGTATGAATGGAGTTTATGCAAGAAGATTACAGGCATGGATAGCTATGGAAGTCACAAAACCAGAATGACAGGGGTTGATGAAGCAATATTTCAATATTTGCAACAAAACGCGATTTCAGCTGTTTGAAATTCCTAAGGCATTCTCCTCACGTTTTCCTGCAAATTCATGAGGCAGCATGCTAGAATATGCCTTCAGTCATTTGAAGGTGTTTGCATAACCATGCAGGATGGATTGAGTCTATGGAAGACAAGAAGTGTGCACAGACTGAAGGAAGAACCCATAAGTACAGTTTTACCCTCACATGCAAATATCACACTTGAAGATCTACATTCCAACAGTGATTTCTCTGTCTTGACAACCAAAAAAAATATGGACTGAGTCTATGCATTTCCATGCAGGATGGATTGTTTCTATTGTAGGTAAGAAGATTGCAGAGACTAAGGGGAGAACCCATTGTTACTGACCTGAAATCTATCTGTGGATGTGCTGTGCTGCTGATGAGTAACCTATGCTGAGGATGAACCTGTGCTGCTGGACAGGATGCTGATGTTGCAGAGTATGGTGGTAGGGAGGCAAGAGAGCAGAGACTGGAGGGCAAGAGGTCTTAAACAGAATACCACAAATAAGTGCAAATACAAATAAAGCATCTTCTAAATCCCACACGTGTGGAATGTAGTCGTTTTTCACACGTGTGGATGGGACCCAGATCTCTTGGAGTTTGAAATTTGGCACGTGTGAAAGGTACACTTTATGCCTTGGAACTTGTGCCATTCATGATTTCATAATCAATTCCACAACCACTCTTCCCTCTCCTGCCTCCCAATCTTTCATCCCTGCCACGACCCTCGCATCTTCCATTTCCTTCTCTCTGATCCTTTCCTATCCAGCACACTCCATCCAGACTACAACCTGCCTGAAGACTACTACCACTACCAGATCTCCAAGTTACCTAGAGTGCAGAGTTCAAGCTAGTGAAAGAGCAGGAGATTTACCAGTGCAACTCCAACAGTATGGAAAAGGGAGGGAAAAGGAAAAAAAAGGTCAGAATTCTAGGTTGGTTTCAATGTTTTTTAACATATATTTCTTCCATCCATTGGATTTTTGATGTCCAAATGTCTTCACTCAGCTCCACCCTTCTTGTAACATTTTCAATTTATACTATCACTACAAGGCATAGGCCATTTTCCGACGGAAATACCGACACTTTTTACATTAATTTTTTTTTTTCACGGGCGCAAAGGTCGCTATAAAAGTCGTTAAAATCGTCGGAAAAGGAGCGTCGCTATAAACCGTCGCTATATAGCGACACTGTTAATCGTCGCTATATAGCGACGATGCAAACGTCGCTATATAGCGACGATAAAAACATCGCTATATAGCGACTCTGTTAATCGTCGCTATATAGCGACACTGGTAAACGTCGCTATATAGCGACGATTAACAGAAGTAAAAAAAAAGGGTTAGTGGGGCTAAACAGGGCTTCCTTTTGGCCCTGTTTAGCCCCACTAATCCTTTTTTTTTTTTTGGTAATTACAAAAGAAAGTTTTTTATAACAAAATTTCCCTTGCTTGCAGGGTGATACAAAATTGTTCTTGTGAACGATGAGGAAGAAATGCATATACATATACAACTGTGTTTGTAACAAAATTACCCTGTGAAAGGGTGATACAAAATTGCTCTAACGAGCAGATATACAAAATGCTACTACCACTACTAATCCGAATCCGAATCCGAATCGTCTTGTTGGCCTGTTCCCTGGTCCTCGGCACCTGCATCTTCTCCCTCGTCCCCGACACCTGCGTCTTCTCCCTCGTCCTTGGCACCTGCATCCGATCCTTGCCCCTGTTGATCGCTCGTCTCTGATGATGGGACGCTTGAGCTTTGACCCTAAGAGTGAACCATATAAATCGAAAATTAGATTGGAACTTAAATTAAAAAGTGAGATTACAAGTAGGAGTAAACTTATACCGTGCGAGCAGCCACCTCAGCCCAATCGACTGTCGCTCCCATTGCCTCTTGCTCAATGAACCACGGCTTTGTTCCTATCCAAAATGTGCACCGCGTCTCTGCATCCATAGGAAGACGACCCATCGCAGCTTGTTGTGGATCCAATTTACGAGAGTTAGAGTTAGCTAAAGTGCATGTAATATGTAAGTAAAACAAATAGAACAATACATTAAATGGAAAGAAGTAGACTTACCACGGTTTCCTCGAACGCATACCGTCCGCCTGCACCAAAGTGTGAAGTACCTACGACGTCCAGCCGTCTCTTCGCAGCCCTCCTCTGACCCTCAAACATTTCGGGATGGTCCCTATGTTGCTTCTTGAAGTACTTCCAATCAGCTTTGTCTGCCCAGCTGGGTTTAGCCAACCCCTTTGTAATGGAAGTACGCATGGTTGATCTGCGATGCTTTAGGACCAAACCCATGCGCTCGAGCATATAATTGTTATTAAACTCCACATTTGGCGGATTAGGATATCTTTTTTTTAACTCATCGATCACCGCCTGCTTCTTTTGGGCATCTTGATACCGCTAATCGATATTTATGCCGCTCTTGAAGTGATGACTCATCAACCGCCTCATGGCGGCCATCACTGCTTTGCCCTTTTTGTCTTCTATTATCTCTCCGGCAGATGTGATTTGATAGGAGAGATCCCCTGATGAGTAAGGGGGACTGACGGTAGCAGAGTCTGAAGGAGTGGAAGCTGCGTGACCGCTTCCGGATCGAGGAGTAGCTGTGGGAGTAGGAGAGGGAAAGGGACCTGACTGATACTGTGTCTCCGGACCAAGTGGAGACCTAAAGGAGCGTGAGTGTGCTGACTCGTCTATATCTCCTGAGTCAGCACAACATGAGCCGCCCATCCTACTCTTCCTTCCCTTGCGGGAGGCATGCGCAAGTGATGATCCCGCGGTCGAAGGGGCGCGAGGGGATGGCTAGGCAGTACGTCCACCCGTCGGTGTAGGGGAAGGAATTGCGGAGGTCCTCTGAGAGAGCAGAGAGAAGAATCTCGCTGCCTCCTCATCGCTCATCTGCGCTACAAACTCGTCGGGAGTCCCAACAAAGCCATGCGCGGCTAGCAAAGGAGTCCCCTGAGGGGTAGTCGCAGTGCTACGTGGAAGAGGGGTCGACCAGGGGTAGTCACAGTGCTAGGACCGAGAGGAGTCAGACCAGGGGTAGTCCTCGGGGTAGTCGCCTGAGAGGAATCAAAGTCCTCTGGAGCATATAGATCGTGAGCTCTCCTCCTGCGAGGCTGTCCGTACTCATCCGATGAGCGACGTGATCCCATGTCTAACATAGACACAAACACGAAAACAGAAAACAAAAAACAAACATGAGCATTCTCATAGGCATAGGCATAGGCAAGAAGAAAGAAGAGGGAAAGGAAAGAAGAGGGAAAGGAAAGAGGGAAAGAAGAGGGAAAGATAAGAGGGAAAGAAGATGTAAAGGAAAGAAAAGAATGAGAATGAGGAAATAGAGAATGAGAGAAGGGGGAAATAGAGAAGGGGAAAGAGATGAGGGAAAATAGAGAAGGAGAGAAGGGGGAAATGAGAGAAGGGGGAAATAGAGTGGGAAATAGAGAATGAGCTTATGCAGAAATAGAGAATGAGCTTATGCTTCTCTCATTCTCTATTTCCGCATAAGCTCACGCATAAGCATGAGCTTATGCGGAAACTTAAGCATAAGCTCATGCACATGCATGAGCATAAGCATGAGCTTATGCTTAAGCATAGGCATCGGAAATAGAGAAGGAGCTTATGCATAAAATAGAGAATGAGTTTCCGCATGCTTATGCTCATGCGGAAAAAGAGAAGGAGCTTATGCAGAAAAAGAGAAGGAGAGAAGCATAAGCTTCTCTCATTCTCTATTTCTACATAAGCTTATGCTTCTCTCCTTCTCTTTTTCTACATAAGCTCCTTCTCTTTTTCCGCATGAGCTTATGCTTATGCTCATGGGTGAGCATGAGCTTATGCTCATGTTTCCGCATATGCGGAAATAGAGAAGGAGAGAAGCATAAGCTTCTCTCATTCTCTATTTCCGCATATGCTCACGCAAAAGAGAAAGAGAAAGAGCTTATGCAGAAAAAGAGAAAGAGCTTATGCGGAAACTCATTCTCTATTTCCGCATAAGCTCCTTCTCTTTTTCCGGATGAGCTTATGCTTATGCTCATGGGTGAGCATGAGCTTATGCTCATGTTTCCGCATATGCTCACGCAAAAGAGAAAGAGAAAGAGCTTATGCGGAAAAAGAGAAAGAGCTTATGCGGAAACTCATTCTCTATTTCCGCATAAGCTCCTTCTCTTTTTCCGCATGAGCTTATGCTTATGCTCATCATGGGTGAGCATGAGCTTATGCTCATGTTTCCGCATATGCGGAAATAGAGAATGAGAGAAGCATAAGCTTCTCTCATTCTCTATTTTCGCATATGCTCACGCAAAAGAGAAAGAGAAAGAGCTTATGCGAAAAAAGAGAAAGAGCTTATGTGGGAACTCATTCTCTATTTCCGCATAAGCTCCTTCTCTTTTTCCGCATGAGCTTATGCTTATGCTCATGGGTGAGCATGAGCTTATGCTCATGTTTCTGCATATGCGGAAATAGAGAATGAGAGAAGCATAAGCTTCTCTCATTCTCTATTTTCGCATATGCTCACGCAAAAGAGAAAGAGAAAGAGCTTATGCGGAAAAAGAGAAAGAGCTTATGTGGAAACTCATTCTCTATTTCCGCATAAGCTCCTTCTCTTTTTCCGCATGAGCTTATGCTTATGCTCATGGGTGAGCATGAGCTTATGCTCATGTTTCCGCATATGCGAAAATAGAGAATGAGAGAAGCATAAGCTTCTCTCATTCTCTATTTTTGCATATGCTCACGCAAAAGAGAAAGAGAAAGAGCTTATGCAGAAAAACAGAAAGAGCTTATGCGGAAACTCATTCTCTATTTCCGCATAAGCTCCTTCTCTTTTTCCGCATGAGCTTATGCTTATGCTCATGGGTGAGCATGAGCTTATGCTCATGTTTCGGCATATGCGGAAATAGAGAATGAGAGAAGCATAAGCTTCTCTCATTCTCTATTTCCGCATATGCTCACGCATATGCGGAAACTTACGCATAAGCTCATGCTCATGCATGAGCATAAGCATGAGCTTATGCTTATGCTTATGCTTAAGCATAAGCATAAGCATAAGCTCATGCTTATGCTCATGCGGATATAGAGAAGGAGCTTATGCGGAAAGAGAGAAGGAGCTCATGCGGAAAAAGAGAAGGAGCTTATGCTCATGCGGAAATAGAGAAGGAGCTTATGCGGAAAGAGAGAAGGAGCTTATGCGGAAACTTGCGCATAAGCTCATGCTCATGCATGAGCATAAGCATGAGCTTATGCTTAAGCATAAGCATAAGCATAAGCTCATGCTTATGCTCATGCGGAAATAGAGAAGGAGCTTATGCGAAAAGAGAGAAGGAGCTTATGCGGAAAGAGAGAAGGAGCTCATGCGGAAAAAGAGAAGGTTCTTATGCTCATGCGGAAATAGAGAAGGAGCTTATGCGGAAAGAGAGAAGGAGCTTATGCAGAAAAACAGAATGAGAGAAGCATAAGCTTCTCTCATTCTCTATTTCCGCATAAGCTTATGCGGAAACTTGCGCATAAGCTCATGCTCATGCATGAGCATAAGCATGAGCTTATGCTTATGCTTATGCATAAGCATAAGCATAAGCTCATGCTTATGCTCATGCGGAAAAAGAGAAGGAGCTTATGCGGAAAAAGAGAATGAGAGAAGCATAAGCTTCTCTCATTCTCTATTTCCGCATAAGCTTATGCGGAAACTTACGCATAAGCTCATGCTCATGCATGAGCATAAGCATGAGCTTATGCTTATGCTTATGCTTATGCTCATGCGGAAAAAGAGAACATGCTTATGCTCGTGCGGAAATAGAGAGGGAGCTTATGCGGAAAAAGAGAAGGAGCTTATGCGGAAAGAGAGAAGGAGCTTATGCGGAAACTTATGCATAAGCTCATGCTCATGCATGAGCATAAGCTCATGCTTATGCTCATGCGGAAAAAGAGAAGGAGCTTATGCTCATGCGGAAATAGAGAAGGAGCTTATGCGGGAAAAGAGAAGGAGGTTATGCGGAAAAAGAGAATGAGAGAAGCATAAGCTTCTCTCATTCTCTATTTCCGCATAAGCTTATGCGGAAACTTACGCATAAGCTCATGCTCATGCATGAGCATAAGCATGAGTTTATGCTCATGCTTATGCTTAAGCATAAGCATAAGCATAAGCATAAGCTCATGCTTATGCTCATGCGGAAATAGAGAAGGAGCTTATGCTCATGCAGAAAAAGAGCTTATGCGAATGAGAGAAGGGGGAAATAGAGAAGGGGGAATGAGAGAAGCATAAGCATAAGAGAATAAGAGGGAAAGGAAATAGAGAATAAGGGGGAAAGGAAAGAGAGAAGGGAAAAGAGAGAGGGGGAAAGAGAGAAGGGGGAAAGAGAGAATAAGAGAAGAGGGAAAAAAGAGAAGGGGGAAAAATGAGAAAAAGAGAAGGGGGAAGAGAGGGTTCCTACGCCCATCACTGCAGCTAGCGCTTAAGGCGCTAGCTGCAGGCCAATGCAAATAACAAAAAGCTTAAATGGAAAGAAGAGGAAGCACTTACCTGTAAAAGTATGTCCTGCTCGGTGTAGTGGACTGGCCCCACAAAAGAGAGAGTATGTCCCGCTCGGTGTAGTGGACTGGCCCTACAAAAGAGAGAAAACAACCCATTTTTTCAAATAAGATGTTAGTGGAAAGAGGAGATCACAAAAGCAACTTCTTGAAAGGAGACAAGGAAAGAGGAGATTGAGGAGACAAGGAAAGGAGGAGATTGAGGAGAAGAGAAGGAAGAGAAGGAAGAGAAATACAGGAAGAAGAGGTGAGTTTCTTTCTTTCTTTCTTGAAATTTCGTTTTTTGTTTCAATCCTTTCTAATCAAGCATGAAAACTAGTTTAAAACTTTAGCAATACAAGTAGAAACACTCACAAAACCAAAGCTAACAAACAAACAACCTACATTGTTGAAAGAAACTCACCTCTTGAAGAACTTTCTTTCTGGAAACCAAAGAGGGAAAAAGGAGAGAGAGGGTGTACAAGAGGTAGGAGAAGGGTGAGGAGTGGGAAATAGAGTAGGAGGTTGCTTGGAATAGATGGGAGGTCAGTGAAAATAGGTGGGAGGAGATTTTGGGTTGCTTACTTGAGAGATTAGGAATGGTTTGAGCAAAACGCCACACGTTTCGGCGTTTCGGGTTTTAACCCACAGCGTCGCTATATAGCGACGCTTATTCGTCGCTATATAGCGACGTTTTTAATTTAAAGCGTCGCTATATAGCGACGTTTTAAATTAAAAATGTCGCTATATAGCGACGGAACAGAGCGTCGCTATATAGCGACGCTTACTGTTTATTTTTTTGTGTGGCCTCTTGTGAAGCTCAAACATGCTATGCCTATAATTGTCAATATCTCCTCTTACTACATAGCCTTACTATATAGGATTTTTTGTTTCAATCCTTACTATATAGCTCGGGGGGGTCACTCATCATATGTAACCCTATCACGTGAGTTCAAAAGAAGGATATTTTTTATTCCTAAAATTTACAGAAATAAATATACATAAGGGACTATTTAAAATAGTTTTGGAAAAAATTTACAGATTTGTATAGAAAAGGGGTACATTTTATTAATGAAAAATTTTACAGATAAGGGATTTTAAATATAGGCCTTGAACGCACGTGATATAGAGGGTTTATACATAGTGACCCCCCCGAGCTATATAGCGACGTCATCCTTTTTATATAGCCTCAAGAGAAGCTCAAATTAAACATGCTATGCTCATAATTGTGTACATCTCCTCTTCATGCTTATGTTTTGGTTTTATAAGTGTAGATGGAAGGGACGAGTGGAAGCTCATCCGATGATGCGCCAACGCCCGGGAGCACGAAGTGGCTTACGGAGAGGTTATATTGTCATTGCACTCATTGCAAGCGAGAAGTACAACATCAACGCCGTATTATCATGCGCCACTTGCGGATGTATGGGGAGGAGCCGGAACCAGTACCCCCCGTTGGTGTTGCACATGTTGATGGATCATCGGTAAGTCAAAGCTATTTAAGTTCGCAATCTTATTGTATACCCGGAATTAGAAGATCTTCTATTTACACGAATGAGCTTATGACAGGATGACGAGGGTGATGAGGGTACACATATACCTTCTCACTTTCAACAAGACTATAGTCTCCCGGATGACGACGAGGGTATGGTCGACATGATGGATTCCATTTTTAGGGGCACTACATCCCACGTACACGTGATGTTAGAGTCTGAGGTGAAAATGCGAGAGTTGCAATCAACACAATTGTACGAGGGTGCCAGGATGTCTAAACTACATGCTTGTCTCTCAATCTTGAATCTACAAGTACAATATGGGTGGTCGGATACAAGTGTCTCGGCCTTAATGAGGTTAGCCCTTGCATTAATTTGATTGACTCATTATTTGGATATTGTTTGTTTTGAGAATCATCATTTGGATAGTGTCTTTGTCATAGGTTGCTCCAAAAGATGTTGCCTGCACCAAATACCATGCCCGCATCAAGAGATGAAGCGAAAAAGATGCTAACAATGGCGGGTGTGGATTATGATACCATCCATGCTTGCCGTAATGATTGAATTCTCTTTCGTCGTGAGCATGGAGATTTGGCTAGTTGTCCAAAGTGTGGGGAACAACGATATAGAGATGACTTGCAGGGTGAGAGGATACTGGTAAAGGTCTTAAGACACTTTCCCATCATTGCAAGAATACAACACATGTGTCGATGCAAATCCATAGCGGAGTTGATGACATGGCATGCATCTCATCGGTCCACTGATCACACATTGAGGATTCCCGCAGATTGTGCAGCTTGGAAGCACATAGATAATCAGTGGCCGGACTTTGCGAGAGAGCCACGCAACTTACATCTTGGGCTAGCCATGGACGGCGTGAATCCTTTCGGGTTACGCTCGACATCTTGGTCGACATGGCCCATAGTCGTGGTGAATTACAATATCCCACCATGGCTAACAATAAAAAAGGGACACCTCATGCTTGCACTACTTGTGCCAGGAAAGTACAAGGCAAAAAACATGGACGTGTACATGGCACCTTTGATAGAGGAGTTACAGATATTATGGAGAGGAGTGCAGGTCTTTGATATTTCCAGAGCTCCTAGGCATACCAATGATATTTTAGTCAGGGGTATCTTGATGTGGACCATGCATGACTACCCAGGATATGGAGAGTGCGCAGGTACGTGGTTATGTCTTTACATGTACAATGAGGGATTATGCTTTTTTTACTCTCTTTTGCACGCATGTCTTGTACTAACATATTCATGCACGCGTGCAGGACTTGTTACAAGTGGGTACCATGCTTGTCCTGTTTGTGGACCCGCTCTGAAATCGCTTGCACGCTACTCCAAACACATGAGGAAAAATGTTTATGAAGGTCATGCTCGATACCTTCCGCTCGACCATCTCGCACGTGGAGGTCAGCTTGATCCACCACCATCATATTTGAAATCAAGTGATTGGATTCAAGCTTGGAGGGAGAATGGAGAGGAACCTCCTCCTGGTATGAAGAGGCTATCGATCTTTCACGAGCTTCCTTATTGGGGTCAGTTACAAATCAATCATCTCTTGGATCCCATGCATATCTTTAAGAATGTGGGGGCTACCATTTGGGCACACTTGGTTGGTTCCAAGGACTCGAGAGGAGTGCGAGAAGACTTGCGTGCTAAAAATAGGATGTCTCGTTTGTGGCCCCAAGTGCATGCTTCAGGAAAAGTTGTCCTCCCGAAAGCAACGTGGATCCTCTCTACGAGGGAGGAGGCAGCGATCAAGGCAGACATTGCCTCTTTTCAAACACCGACAGGGTACATGCGTTGCTTGAAAGGAGCATTTTCAAAGGACAATAAGCTTAGTGGCCTCAAGTCCCATGATTGGCACAAGGTCTTACAGGTATTCTAAGTAGAATTAGTGTACCGATAATAGTGATGCATTAGCGTAATTATTATTATGTTATATTGTTGACATGATTTCATTGTTGCTTTGATAGTTCATCCTTCCAATTACAATAAAAGGGTGCTTACAAGAAGATGTTAGAAATGCTATATTCAAGATCTGTGGTATTGTGAGGTATGCTTACTATCAATTCGCATTATGTATTTTCTTCATGGACATGTGAAATAGGTGGATATCTCAAATATCTTACATATGCATGGACATGTGAAATAGGTGGATATCTCAAAAAGAGATCTCTATATCGAGCATCGAGAAGGCTAGGGTGGAATCCATCGAAGCCGTATGCTTGCTTGAGAAGCACTTTCCCTAAAGCATTATGACAACTCAAGTCCACTTGCTTGTGCACATAGTTGATGAGGTGGCTATAGCAGGTACCGTTCATAATCGATGGATGTTTTTTCTCGAGCGGTTTATGAAAACTTTAAAGGGGTTTGTAAGACAAAGAGCAAGACCAGAAGCAAGCATGGCAGAGGGATGGCTTGTGCAAGAGTCATTAGTATATATCACAGAGTTTCTTGCATCCACGGATCCTGATATGCCGCAAGCTTGGCACAACAAGGATGATGATCGCATCATTGGCGAGGTCCCCCAAGGAAAAGGGATTGAAAGAAAGATGAGCGAAGAGCAAATGGAGAAATTCAATAAGTTTTGTATCCTCAATAGCCCTGAGATGCAGAAGTGGATTGAGAGATATGAAGTGGCCAAAGCAGAAAGAATAAATGCAAGGACGAGATTCAGAGTAATGTACAGGAGATCACAACCATATCCACGAGATCTGGCTCTTCTCCCTACTCACATGTCACTTGATTGGCTACAACTAGCTATACGTAAAGCCGAACGTGATGGAGAGACAATAAACGAGCGCGAGCGGGAGTTATCATCTGGATGTATGGTGCATGTAAGTTTCTTATCTCTTGACGTAATTAAGTAATTATTTGTGGCAATATATGCTATAAAATAGGTGCATCTTCATTGTTTTAATGATGCTCTTTTACAGTACAAAAAGTACAGTGCATTATGGTCATATGGACGACATTTTCGCATAGAACGCATCGATTCAAAGAGAGTCACGTATGATTGTGGAGTCATGGCTAACTTCACACAAGATAGCCGAGCAAGTGCTTCGGATACCAATCTTCTCTCCTCACAGTTGGATTATTGTGGAACCATACGCGACATCTATGAAATTGATTTCAGACGATTTACTATTTTCATTCTTGATGTAAAATGGTTTAGAACTACTTACAACGGTCCCCATGCGACTGTGAGAAAAGATAGTAGCGGTCTCTTTGCAATAGACTCCACCAAACATTGGACCGATGAAAGTGATACTTTTGTTCTTCCCGAGTGTGATCAGGTGCATACTAATGATTTAATTAGTCGAAGCTTTCGTTTTTTAAGTCCATTGATATATATATTATTGACGACATTTGGCACGTGATTTTTCATCTTCAATATAGGTGGTTTTTCATCCGGATCGTTCTAATCCAAGATGGTGGTATGTGATCCAAGTTGCACCACGAAGTAAGCAGATTTTTGAAGATCGAGATGTGGATATGGAGATGCCACTACCAATGCCGGATCCAATTGATGAATCTAGCGAAGAAGGTGTAGATCACCATATGAGGCAAGAGGAAGATGTGCATAATGACATCGCACGGGAGGAGGATGGAGATCACGATATTGACGAGGAAGACAACAATCATCAAGATCAATCACCACACTTAAGCTTAATTGAAGAAGATGATCAAATACTTTTAGGTGAACGTACGATGCTAGAGTACGATGATGATATAGGAGATCAACTCGGTATAGAGTTGGAGATAGACTTGCTTGGCGCCTTAGACTTGGCTCAAGATGAAACAGTTGATGTAAATGCTCTTATTTAATTTGATTTTTCTCATCTCAAACTTGGACATGAATATATGAGCTTCAAAGGCTTGATGTACATGCTCTCATTTTTTAATTCTCTATGAGCTCAAACATGTATGAAAATTTAAAAAATTTTGTCATTGGAAGAAAATAATTTTTAAGGCTAAAAAAAAAAAAAAAACCTCTCTGTAAAACGTTGCTATAATATATTGTCTCAGTGTCGCTATATAGCGACCTTTAAAAGTCGCTATATAGCGACCTTTAAAAGTCGCTATATAGCGACCTTTAAAAGTCGCTATATAGCGACTTTTACTAACGTCGCTATATAGTGACGCTTAATAAAAGTCGCTATATAGCGACGATTTACGATGCCCGATTTTTATACCGACGATTAACGCTAAGCGGGCGCTAATCGTCGGTACGTAAACGTCGCAATAGGATGCGTGTGTAGTAGTGTATCCAAGAATGTGGTAAATCACCCAGGAATTTGATTGGAGATGGATATGAATAGAAACTAGAAATTTGCAACAAAATGCGAGGAGAGTGGTTTATAAATCTCTAAATAGCCCATATCGCATTTTGCTGCAAATTCCTGTTGTTGACACATTCCTCATGAAAAGTTTCACTCAGCTCCAGCATTTCTCTTGCATATGAGATCATAGTGTCCAGGAATCACTGAGATGAACCTAGTGTTTGATTTGACATGCACATGAACAGAACTGGAGAATTTGCAACAAAATGCGAGGAGAGTGGTTTATAAATCTCGAAATAGCCCATATCGCATTTTGCTGCAAATTCCTATTGTTGACACATTCCTCATGAAAAGTTTCACTCAGCTCCAGCATTTCTCTTGCATATGAGATCATAGTGTCCAGAAATCAATGAGATGAACCTAGTGTTTGATTTGACATGCACATGAACAGAACTGGAGAATTTGCAACAAAATGCGAGGAGAGTGCTTTATATTTTCCAAATGGTCTCCCATCGCGTTTTGCTGCAAATTCCTATGTCTGATTTGGCTCTCACTTCTACCTCATTAATTTGCTATCTTTAGCCCTGTGGAATTCTTCCTTGATGATGAGAAATGTTTTTGCTTTGGAACAGCTGGCTCCCAGGCCCCACCTTTCAAGAGGAAGTTGGACTTTTTTGCTGCTATTATTAGACCACAGCAATCACCAGGTGAGTCATGAGATGTCATGAAGGAATTATCTGGTGATATCCAATGCATTCACTGATTGCATATGTCAGCATATAGAATTCATAGTATATAAGTTTTTGAACAGGCAAAAAGAAGAGACTGGAGCAGAGTGCTGATTCTTCCATCACAAAACAAATGGAACCAGAAGAGGACAAGTCTCTAGATTTGCTCCTATTTGAGTTTCTTCACAAATGCAAGGCTCAGAGTAACTTCCATATATACCACAGTATTTTCAACATGGAGTTCACAATGAGCTCTGTACTGGAGCATCACAAAGATTTTCTTTCAGACTATTGGGATACCTTCAAAGAACTGACAGAGGCAGGAAGAATTGTGGAAGGAGAAAAGGTTTTTGTGCATATAAATCATATTGTCTCCAATGATAGGCTGAGGTACCATGTGAACAGAAGATTTGACAGCCTGCCTGATCAATATAAATTCAACTGTACTTTGCACACCAAAAAGTGCAGAGTGCTTGAGGAAACCATGGCATTTCTTATGTACATTGTCTTTAGTCAGGAGTCTTTGGATGAACAAGGGCAGGAGATTGAAGAAGAAGACACATCTGAAGCAGAGGAAAAGGAGGATGTTTCTTTGGTCATAGAAATGGCAGAGCAAGAGGAAGATATCAACCTTCAGGATGAGGGGCTGCAAGTGGCTGCTCTTGACCTTGTTCAACTAAGGACAAAAACTCTGAGGGGAGCAGAGCCAGTTGAAGATTTTGAAGTTCAGAGCAGCAACTATGCAGTGCCCATGCTTCCAGGTATCTTGATTGGTGGAAAAGATTATGTTTTCCTCCATGATATAGAGTGTATGTTCAATTTGAGGGAGGACTATGCCATTTCCCTTATTGCCTAGGCTTCAAGGCTTGACAAGGAGGTTGGCATAGAGGATGACCATTCACTACTGGCTTTGGAAACAATTTTTGATCCTGTAGAGTCCCTTACATTTTATTTGTGTGAGAGATTAAGCGATTGAGAGTTCTCGAGTGATTGTAAGTTCATTATGTTCTCTTTCGTCGGTGAGAGACCTTCTGTCCATTCTACATAAAGGATTTCCATTCTTTGCTTGAGTTCTTTGTGAGAATTCATGTGAGAGAGGAATTTTTGCTCATGGGAGTGAGTTTTGCATTCATTGAGAGAGGTTTCCATTCTCTTGAGAGATTTCTATTGTGAGAGAGAGTGAGAGTTCTCCATTTTTGTGAAAGAACTCAATTTTGTTCATTGAGAGACTCTATTTGAGTAAGTTTAGAGAAAAAAAGAGAGATCTTGACAAAAAAGAGAGATTGTTTCTAAAATGACTTCCTCGACCAACAAAACTAATAGCCTTAACTCCAACAAATGCCAACATTGAGCTTCAATGACGAGCTCTTGCAAACACCAATAGGTGACAAGGCCATCTCCATAACAGCCTATTCTACAACAAGCAACTAAGCTCTACAGCAAACTTGGTGGCTCACTTCAGGAAGTTTTACACAAGTAGTGAGGCAATGAGACATGCATGAGCTAGCAATCATGCATTAAAGCTACACATAGTGCGACTGGCATGCAACAAGCATAAACAATGCTAACACACAAGTGCTTGCAAATGAAACAACCAGCCCATAGACAAAAATGACCAAATGAAGTGCCACACTCTAGCATGACGGAGTCGACTCCCAAGAGCTAGTCCATAGCAGCAATGACATAATGCCCCAATAGCACCAACGACATTTGAGAATTCATGAAAAGCGACAAAAGAGCCCTAAACTGCAACAACGAGTAGCTCTAGCTTCAAACCATAACCCAAAGAACTATAAGCCAACCCCAATGAGCCATAGCCATGCCCCCGACCAATTGCAGTGGCTCCCTCATCGAGCTAACAAGCTCTAGCCCATGACCCGTAGGACTCCAATGTGTAGTCGCCTATCTACAACTGAAGCTACAGCAACTCAAAGGACCATACTCCAACGACACACAAGCTTCTCCATTGGGCCAAGAAACTAACAACAAATGACTTCAAAGCTTCTTCATTAGCCACACAGAGCACCAAATGGGATTCAATTCCAAGATCAACTCTGCATCTACTCGACCTAAAATAAGATAGAAATTATGACCCATTATGGAATCTTTTTTGGATTCTGATGAGTGGATCTTGATGGAATCAGAGTTGATTCTAATGGAATTAGAGTGGAATCGGAGTGGATTCCACTGGAATCTGGAGTGGATTCCGATGGAACCACAGTGGATTCCATTCGATTGGAATCAGAGTGGATTCTGATGGAGTGGATTCAGAGCGGAAGAGTAGATTAATGGAATCAAAGTGGATTCTAATGGAATCAGAGTGGATTTTGATGGAATTAGAGTGGAACCTTATCAGAATCAGAGTGGATTTTGATGGAATCAGAGTGGAGTTAGAGTGGATTCCGATGGAATCAGAGTGGAACCTTATCATCACAACCCTTGGCTTGGCTTGTGACGCATGACACTCCCACAAGGATCAGCTTATCCTCCACATGGTACCTCATCTCTCACTTCAACAAAGCTACCACATCATCACCAATGCCACATCAAATTGACATGTCACTAGTGCCACATAAGCACAGTCACATCATCACCACCCCATTACCTACCACATTAGCAATCCAAGTCTTTTTCCATATCAGCCCATCTTGTTAGCACTACCATGTCAGCACTGACTACCACATTAGTACTAATTACCACGTCATCAAGTTCCCCATCACTATGCCAAATCATCAATGTTGAGGGGCATTTAGGCACTTAGGCTAAGTCAAAGCCATGTGGAAGTTGGAAAGTCACAAGTCATATACATGAGTGGCAGTTACAAAGAACCATAGTGGGTAGTTATAACTCCTTTTGGGATCTTCTTTGTAACGGGTTCTTTACAATATAACAACCAGACTACTGTTTGACTGTTTTTAGCCTGCATATTTCCTTTTGGCAAGCTCAAGGTTGATCATATGCAAATCGAGAGGACATTTGTCCATTTTCCTGAATGGAAAGGATGTAGCTTTTGCTTCTATTCCAATGTTGAATGCTGTTTTTGATGAGAAACTATATTGGATTGCTCTTTGTCTTTCGACTATGATCCGCCGACTATGTATGCTTGTGCTTGCTTCATGTTACTTGTTGGAAAGGTGAAGTTCTAAAATGTTCAGGGCTGAATGTACCCTGAATACATCTGGCGATCCTGCAAATACTCCAAGGGCACGGGCAAATAATCGAGTCTTGCTGCATCCTGATGGATTGTGGCCATATGGCTACAAGGGGGGTTTCCATTTTGTGAGCAAAAACCCCCGAGTGATGAGCGGACAAAAGGTGGGAGGGTCCAAATATATAGGCTCAAGTCATTTTTGGGGAGCAAAAAAATCCAAATTATTTCAAGGAATATGTAAGTAAATATGAAATATTGATAACATTAGGGAAAAAGGGAACTCATTTTGGGGCCCTGTAAGAAATTCACTATTTTTTGATTTATTTCTCTCCTAAAAGACCTCAAAAATAGTAAAATACGGAAACGTGGCTCAGAATTGTCAGTAAGGACTACAGAACTGTCAATTCAAAAAGGAATAAGATAATCTTTTGTCTGACTAACACGATTTTGCATTAAATATCTCCTTAGATTTTTTTTTGTTTACCAAAGATTCCGCATCTCTTTTGCCGATGTGTGCAGGCCTTTCATAAAGAATCCATCACTGAACTTGGTGATTGCAAGTTTTCAAAATATTCACATGGATACCGCCACACTTCCATGATTCATGTTACAAAACGACTAGTGAGTCACTATCTCAGAAGAAGCGATTACACCATCTTCACATCGACTTAGAAGAACAATATGCTCTAGCACAAAAAAGACGAAAGGATACGGTGCTGAATGCTCAACAGTGGGAAAATATGAGAAGAGAAGGGCTTCAACATATTGACTTATGGTGCGATGGAAGCATATATCCAAAATGTCAAGTAAAAAACTCTACACCTCCATTTGTCAATCCCACCACATTACTGAGGTTTGCCGGCGATGGACAAAATGGACTTCTTGGTTATATTTCAGCGAAGTCTGCATTTGCAGAAACATATAAAATGATGTACCTACAAGAAAAGGGGGCCAAGATGCAGGAGATATCCATTCGTGCAAAATTGGAGCAGCAGTTGCAGAATGAAATTGAGGAGCATTCAAAGAGTAAAAAATAGTTGACAAGAGCAATAAAGAAGAGAACCGTGCTTGGAGACAGACTACATAGCAGGAAGATTAAAAACATTGCAAATTTGAAGGCTGGGACTGGTGGATGCAAGCGACGAATTCAGGAAGCAAGGTTAGATTGAAATTTATCATTTTGTATACTCAAAAAGGCTCTCTTCCAGACTATATCTATTTCGTCGACTGTCGCAAAACAAGAATGGAGGTGCTGAATGATATAGGCATATTGTGTTATTACTACAGGAAATTATTGGAGCCTGCAAAAGAAAATATGGACCCGAACCTTCTTCCTGTTAAACAAATGAAAGGACTGCTTTCTTGCAGTGTAGCAAAAGGTTTGATTGAGGAAAAAAAATACAAAACAGTCAAATGCAATGTTGTAGAGGACTTTGTATCCAATAATCAAGTTGATGGCACTATAATCCAAGAGGCTCTTGATGTTAGTGGAGTTAGCAAGAAGGGATATAGTTCGATTTTCCATGCGATATCCTCAACTTTGAAAGATCAAAGGATTAAACGAGTTTTACTGCCAAATCTAGCAACCGTGTGGAGGATAAGAGGTCATTTGAATGAAAGTATAGATGAATTTATTGGGCAATATCCATATTAAAGAAATATTTCATGGTGGTAAAGGAACCACTGTGTATGATCCTTGGAACAATATATTTGTAGATTTACAACAACTTCAAAAAAGAATGGTCGAGTTTTATGGAATAACATTTGAGGAGTGCAAAGGCATTTTGAAATTTGTTATCAAACTGGATGAGTGTGAGGTTGTAAAGGAAAAGAAAATGGAAAGAGTTACTATTACATTGATGAATGGAGCAATTGATACATCATTGAGTAAAGCGAGTTCGAAGTATTTTAGTGTGTAGTCAGAGAAACACATATGGTGGTTAGGCTTGTTCCAGGTATGATCATTTTTTGTTTTATACTTGATTTTGGTCATTGTTTTCAAATCTGTTATAGTAATACTTTTGTTTTCTATAATCTGGCAGGTGAAGACCGAAGACCATGAAACACTAGATTGGGTGTTTCACCACACGGAAATACCAAGAATAATCAAAAGACAAGTGCAAGGCGAGAATCTCCATGTTGCGGGAAAAGGTGATTTTCAAGTAGAGTGGCACATGGCCGGGGATCTTAAAACACTTAAGTGCATGTATAACATTAGTAAAGGAGACAACTCAAAGTCTCCTTGTCTTTACTGCAAAGAATCAGCTCAAGTAATGGATTCAAAATGGTGGAAGAGAGCACCTAATAGAGATAAAGTTGACCCTGACTTCAAGGCCATTCTGGACATTCCACTATGTAATGTTCACATCTGCACATTGCATGGTCTATGTCGAATTATTGAGAAATTGGTATTTTTATATATTGGATTTGCTTGGAAACTCCGTCCCGAAAAAATTAGAAAGGATGCTCTCCAAGCATTGGAAAAAGTGTTATCCGATATATAGGTATGCATGGAGGAGATGTTCAAATCACAAAGGATTTTAAAAAGTCTACCAATGGCAAGGAGGTACCAATCAAGACCTCTATTGGTGGTGTTAAGGCAAGAAGATTCTTGTCTTGACCCAAACATAGTAAGCAAGTAAGGCAAGGTAGAACAGTTTCAAAGATTAATTATGGATTGTGGAAGCAAGTCCATAATGCTATGAAAGATCATGAGGCAGATGGGGAAGCACGAAATAGGAAGGCAGAGGTGTGGAGGTCTCTTGATCAACTCTTCATGTTCTGTGACAAAGTAACATGGACAAAGAGTGATTACAAGAACTTTGAGGAGGCAATTAAACATTTTGGGAAGTCAATGAAAGACGCGTGGATAGCCTGCAATATAACTCACTACATGGTAAGGTTCTGTCTTTTTCTTTTACTTAAGTGTGATCCTCTTTTTTTTATTACTTACGATGCATTCTTATGTCTTACAGCATATCATATACAACCACCTTCCCTATTTTGTCAAAAAGTATGGATGCCCAGCAATTTGGTCTACCCAAGGCATGGAGAAGTCTCACTACATGGCACGTAATGCATTTTTCAGACACACACAACACTATGGAGGGAGTCAGAAGGCAAATAGTCTGAAGGAAGTCTTCCAATGGTTTTACCGAGGCATACTACAGAGGCTGCATGCTAAAAGAAAAGTTGCTAGCTCCAAAATCAAGCTTGCTTTTCTTCTAGCCCAAAAGCAAAGACAAAGACAATTCAATTGCAGCAGAGAGACATAGACAATGGAGGGAATCGAAGATATTTAGAAACCATAAATGGACAAGTAAACATGAATAGGACTCATTTGTAACTTATTGGTGTTATGTCCACATGTTTTCAAACTCATTCAATAGAAATTTTTTTTGTGGAACAAGTGACTCTTGGTGTTATGCATGAAAAGTATTTCTTTTGTGAAACATATGATCTAAACTTAATACAATTTGTTCACAATTTCAAGATATTGTTTGTTTAATATTTGACGACACCACTCTATGTAAATGTACAAATCATTTCATCTTCAACTTATTGTTCATTTATATAAGATCATACTAGATATCAAAGACTTTGTACAAATCAGTTCAAATTTAATATAATATTTGTGCTATATTTGATGACTAAATCCTATTTCTCCCAGGGCCTGCCGATCGGAACTCTCTTTTTGATCTTGATTGGTCCACTTTTTCTTCTTTATTGGCTTGATGTCGACTGTCTGTTTATCAATGCTTGCCTCTGTTGCTTGTCTGGAGGGGTATCCTTTTCTTCAGCTGTCTCCACCTGTTCCTCTTCTTGGACTGTGTGGCCTGATGCAATCATGGGTGGCTCTCGAAACCTTATGAGCTGGTGTTTTCCATAGCCCTCCAGACATTTGGGCTCCTTAACACCACATGCTAATGCATAAGAAGTGTAAGACAAAAAGTAAGCAGCCCTAGAGGCCTGCTTATTCACATAATCTCCAAATATATCTATGGCAGACAACCTCTCTATCAAAATGATCTTTTCCTTTTGCCATGAAAGAACATGTTAACCTAAAGCCCTGGACAGACATTTTAAGAATGATGCCTCAGTGCAAGGGAGCTATGATACCATGAAAAAATATGGAGAGAAGAGAGGAGATGAGTGGAGATGAGGAGAGAGGGCATAGCTAGAGAGCACACCACAAATGGCTAACTATACACTAGATTTAGTTGAAAATAATGAATATATACAAACTCCTTTACGGTTAGGGTTTCCAACCTTTTCCTTCTTAGCACTCTTTTGTGTTAGTGCTATGCATAATATGGAACATGATGTTGAGATGAATCCTCAACCTCATCCCCGCCCCCCCCCCCAATCCCCAAGACAACCATAGCATAAATCAAAGTTTGCCTTGTCTCTTTTATGACTACTCCATTAGTCAAGATCTTTTATATTGCAGTTCATAAAATTTCATTAGGTTTTCTTGCAAACTCATGAAAGTTTACAAGAATACATAGTAGCACAAATAAATGTTTGAATACAATGTACATTATAAGCCCATTATCATCCCATTGCATGATGTGCACATCGTAGGTGCCTCCACGCTCATTTGCAATTTTAAATACACAATATTTTACAGGCTTGATAGTCATTTCAAGCAATGGAGTTGCACACATTTCCTTTGCACTTGTAATTCACTTGGCTATCTCCTTCGAGATTCCATGTCTCCATTTTGGTGGATCTCGTAGCATTGGTCTATGCATGACTACTATGATTCTATTCCAAAAGGACCTTTAAGGCTATAGGAGTGGATGCTATGGTATTTGGCACACCTAAAGACACCACTTCAACCCATGAATCCAACTCTTTTAAAACTACATATCGCAAAAGATGTGATATTCATTCCATCATCAAACTTCCAATGCAGTGGAAGAACCAGTAGCACGGGTGGTGCAAGATATTCTGATCGACATTCCAAATATGCTCCCAATCATCAACACAAAATCATGTCCATTTTGTTTTGGCTCCTCCTAGCCTACGATGATTCCATTCTGAGAAGAAACATGGAGCCATTGTCCCTCGAGCACTTCCTTCAATATATAGATCACACTTGGTCTTCTCATCTACGAGGCCAAAGCATTTCACCTTTGAATGGAGTGTTGTTCTTCATAGTGCCCACATCAAATGGTTGATAGCCTCCTTTAAAATGCTAAGGGTCACCTCTCTTTATTGTCCAAGGCCTCTGCGATCCCATTGTGTTGTGCTTCCCCTACCTGGTCACTTGGGTTTGTCTACCTTCATCGTTTTGCTGGCTTCTTCATCATTTGCAAATTTAATTTTGCATGGTCTTCCTCTAGGAGTTTGCTATCTTGCTTGCATAACATATTTAGGCTTGTGGGAACTATCAGTAATGGTGGAAGCCGTGATTCTCTTTTGTTGGACAATCTCCTTATGTCCTTGAAGCACCCTTACCACTTTGAAAATGGGTGTTTGCAACTTGGGGGACATGGGGGTTTCTCTATTGGTTTCCCTCTCCACCAAATGCTCTAGGCTCGATCTATTTTCGACATGCCTTCCAACCATGTAAACACGATGCTTTGCACTCAGCATCAATGCATTCGCCATGTCTGACATGCAAGCATCATACAATGTTATCTTTGACTTATATTTCTCTCCAAATAACCAACTACTATGCATACTCTTGGTAGTATTCATTCTTGGAGTGTGTGCCAACTCCAATGGACTCTTCTAAACTTGAGGAAATAGACCGATACATGTTAGATTCATGTGAAACACCACCTTAACCCTCAAACTAGCTTATGATTTAGGAAGAAACCAATCTTACTGCTATAGTGATTAAATTTTCCCATTGAGAAATGTGAGCTTTCCACCAACTAAGCCATATGGCCATGAATAGAATACTTAAACTTCGTTGACTGCCCCATTCATTTCCTTATGGCCTTGCTCCATTGAGCGGCATGTTGCTTTGTTGTGCTTAGTCGCCATCTCTTGCACATTTATATATGCTCTACGCGTTGTCATTCCTTCACAAAATTTTGTGGGTGCTTCATAAAACTTTGTTTCAAGTGGAAAAGGTCGTGTCTTCTTTTCCCACCATGACATTCCATTGAACACTCTCCTTACTGCATTCCAATTTTCCCAAACCTCATCTCCCATGAATCCATGGAAATTATTTGCTGAGAGGCCTAACAATTTCATCATTGCATTGAGAATCACTTGGCTTGGCATGTATTCCTCTTTCATCTCGCATGATGCTATTATCATCAGCTCTTGGATGCTTCAATGTGCATGAAATTAGTAAAATGTCATCAAATGGCCCACCATTTGGATGAGCTAATCCAATCGAGATTACAATTACCTTGGATCATATACATGGCATACCATCATTGTCCATCCAATTACTTAATGAGTGTGATCAAATTAAACCCATAAGAGACAAGGGTTGCCATTCCCACCTCACCTCATGTAGTTCACAAAATTGACCCTTGACACTGGCTCCCTAGTGGACATCTTGAAAACAAAGCACTTTTCATCCAATTGGCTCTGCCCAAAAAATCTTACTGCCATGGAAGTAGTACATGGATTTTTTCTCTAGTAGTAGTAAGCTATCATACACTTCTCCTACTAGCGAGCTACTAGCCTACTGGTCTTCTCCTCTTGGTGGACATCTTGAAAACAAAGCACTTTTCATCCAATTGGCTCTTCCCAGGAAATCTTACTACTATGGAAGAAGTAGTACATGGATCTTTTATCTAGTAGTAGTAGGCTGTCATATACTTCTCCTACTAGCCTATTAGGCTTCTTCTCTTGGGAAAAAACGAGTATAAACCTATAACCAAAATCATCAATAGAATAGTAGTTGGGTGGGAGGCGTGTTTTCAACATTTGATAGGGTTTATGCAAATTACCGTTGATTCTACCTATTTTGATGTTGAGCCTACCTATTTTGAGAAGGCAACAAAGAATCCAAAATGGAAGAATACCATGGATGAGGTGATGGATGCATTGGATTCAAATGGGATGGGCATGTGTGTGTGAAATCAAATCATGTGCAATTTTCCCCCTGAACAATCGGTGAATACCTATGAACACTCTAAAGTCTATTCACTCATGTGTGGAACGTCAGGTTTCAGGTAATGTGATGATGTGAAATTGCATGTGAGCACTTGGACTGACTCCGAACTGTAGGAACTATTTATGAATTTTTAGGCATGCTTTCGATTGGTTGCTTTGGAGTTCTCTCCGCTATGGATGATGTAAAATACTCTGAACTACAACTAGACCAATCGTCGAGCGATGGAAAAATAGCAAATAATTCATTTTGCTTGTTCATTTTAGGTGTTGGTCAGACGCGTCAATGTAGAGGCTCATGTGCATAAAGGAAGTGGATTGATTGTCTTTGAGGCTCAAAAGTGTGTGATACTTATGTCAAAATGTTCGCATGATGTGACGAGCGAGTAGAGCACAAAAAATCGAGCGTTTTTTCTTTTTGGAGCGCCCTCAAATTCTTCCTTTAAATCAAGAGATATGGCTTGATCTAGGTGGAGGGGCAAAAAAGGCTGCAATTGTGCTCAGTGATGATGTGGCACTCAGGGGTCACATGCAGTGACTGTTCCTAGCAAGGGCTATGCCTCTGTGAAGCCCTATGCTGAGGTGCCAGGTGGGTTCATATGCAGTGATAATGTGGCAGTGAGGATAAGGGTGCCACGTGTTATAATTTTGACCACACTTCACTAGGGTTAGCTTTACGAGGTTAACCTGATCCTAGGTTATGTAACCAATCCTATCCCTTGGTTGACCCAAGGTCAAATACACCTAACCATAGTGAACTGAACCTAAGTTAGGTTGAGCCCTATCTACCATTTGTCAACACGGTGACCAACCCTTGATGACCCAAGGTTAACATTACCTAACCTTGGTAAGATCCAATTTACCACATGTCAAATTCAAAGGTCTGAGACCCTGGAGAAGCAGAAGAGAAACATGTTTTGGAACTCTGTTGCATTTTGAAGCTCTGTGGTGCTATTGGACTCGAGCCACTGTAGGCTTGTTGAAGGTGCCGTCGAGTTGTGGAGTAGCTGGTGCTCGTTGTTGGAGAGCTTGTATGTGGTGGCGGAGCTTGGGGCTCATAGCATCCTTATGGTCAGCTGCTTGGTGCTATCGAGTTTGTTGAGGTCTGTTGATGGAGGCTGCTTGGTGCTATCTGGCGAGGTCGTAGGCTCGAGATAGTAGAGCGTTGAGCCACTGTGTCGGCTTGCATGCACTGTTGTCTGCATGTGAAGGTCACTTCAGTTCGTTGAAGGCGGGGCTAGAGGCAGTTGTGCTATGCAAAGGCGTTGACGAGCTCGTGGGTGAGCCGTACTAACTTCAGAGAGATTTTCGTCAGAGAGGGGGTGTTAAAGATAGTTGGCATTAGGGGCAAACCCTAATCCTAACCCTAAGCGGTTCACATGTATATCTTCATGTTCATGTTCAATACACAGTGTATATAGGTAGCTATAATATCTGCACTCCTCTCTCTCTCCCTCTCTCACTTTCGCTATTATGGTATCAAAGCCGATGGTGCTCCACTTCCTTTGTGAGTGTCAAGCCCTCCTTCCGTGACGTAGCTTCCATTGAGAGAGAATTTTGCTAGAGAGAGCGTAAGCCCTTGTTCCGTCAAGGCATGCAAGTCCTTGATCCTTCAAGGTGTAAGCCCTCCTTCTGAGGCATCTTCTTCACTTATTCACCTCTTAGTGTAGACCTCATTCTCATCTTCTCCACAGCGCATCTCAATCGACTAGCTCGTGAGTAGCCTCAATCCAAAGTTGACTGCAATGCCACAAATAGCGCCTCACATAGCACGTCGCTTGATGCTCAACGTCCAACGAAGCTCAATGCATCTCGGCCAGCCCGGATAGCCAGCAAGCCGCATCGATTGGCAACCTCCAAACAAACTAGCAAGCAAGGGTAGCGCCCCTAGCAACGACGACCAATGAAAGCGGAGGCATGTGGTGGCTGGTACAATGAGCACGGACTCGCAATTGTGCTTTGAGTTCGAGTATATGCATGTGAGACTTTGACCTAGGGGAAAATTGAGTGATGGACAGGCACAGGCACATGAACCAGAACAGCAGCAATGAAGGAGCTACCAAACAGGGCTCCTCACAACGTCAATGACTGGCACCCTCCAAAGCTCACCGAGCGACTCCTCCTGTAGCTTCAACAGCTCAATGATGCAATAGCTCCACGAAGGCTTACCTTACATCAATGCACCCATAGTTGTCTCTCCATCTGCTAGCCAACACCCATGCAAAGCTTCTCATGACCTCACCGGCTCCCTCCTTCAACGACCAAACGATAACTACGATGCTGCAGGCCTCCACATAAGAGCTTCGGCCTCCACAGCGACTCGCCTCTAGCAATCATCAACAGAGCCACCAATAGTGGCTCCCCAAGTAGCTTCAATCGCCCCAGCTTATCCAGCATGAGGAAACCATCAGTCGACTCCAACAGTGAGCCGCCTCCATAGCCACGACCAACAATTGCAACAACCTGCTCCTACGCTCATCCACACAAGCTCCCATCCTTTGCCATACTCCGTGGCTCCCATGATCGTGCTCTCACGATGTTTCTCTAAAAAATCCAAGGTCTGGAGCTTAGGCCACGTGACAGATAGGCTATTACCATAGTTGATAAACTAACCAAGAGTGGGTTGGTCCATAGTTGCCCACGTGGCAGCCTCTCTCAGAGCCCTGTCAACCTAACCCGAGTGAAGATAACCCAAGGTCAGCAAGGCTTGATTTAACCTTTGACATGTGGTAGATAAGGCAGGACCAGGGCTGGTTAACCATAGGTACTCCTTAGGTTTAGTTAGGTTGACCCTGAGTCAAACTTCTAGCTGCATGACATGTGATAGTGCCCGATCAACAGCCCAGGCACCTACCACATCAGCATTCTACCCAGTCACAGCATGCACAGTCACCATGTGCCTTCTAAGCACTGAGTGCCACACTGGCACACTTTTGTAAACAGCATGTGACCCACAATGCCACATCATCATAGGACACCTCATCATTTTGATCACCCTCTTGGAATCAAAAATTGGCCATCCTTCCGAGAGCCATAACCTTTAATCCAAGGGGAATTTGGAGGTGATCCAAAAAGCAAAAATGCTCGCCAAATTATGCTCTATACGTTGACAGCCTCAGATATTCCTTTTGACATTTTCACAGGTCACATTAGGAAAAAAGGGAGCTCATTTTGGGGCCTTTTAGGGTTTGGAAAAATAGGCTCTTGGCCAATCAGAAGAGGGCCAACGTAACGTTGGAAAAATACCAAAAACCATGTAAAAATATGAAATAAGTCATATTCAAAATCTTTTTCTTTTATTATGTCTAACATTCGTGATCTTCAAAAGATAATTTTCTACACCGAATTTGGTGAATTCGACATCGCGAGTGCTTCTGGAGTGGGCCAAAACCCCCAAATTGACCCTGGAGACACTGAAAACCAATGCCCGGAGGCCCGAAAAAGGGGAAAAATGCTCAGAAAGGGGGATTTGCTCAAAAACGTGATTTGGCCAGCTGGAATTATAACCCTGGAGACACCGAAAACCGATGCCCGGAGGCTCGAAAAAGGGTATATAATTCTAGCTGGCCAAATCGCGTTTTTGAGCAAATCCCCCTTTCCGGGCATTTTTGTCCTTTTTCGAGCCTCCGGGCGTCAGTTTTCCGTGTCTCCAGGGTCGATTTGGGGGTTTTGGCCCGCTCCGAACACGTTGGCAATATCAGAATAACCAAATTTTGCGTAGAAAATTAAGGATCTTATATATGCATTTAATGTGAAGCCTGCGTACTAGACTGACATTTTTGCACAGTAAGTATCCGTATTTTATGGCATTTCCCATATTTTGAGTGCAACAAAAATAGGTAAATAGTGAATTTCTTAGAGGGCCCCAAAATGAGTTCCCGTCTTTCCTAATGGCATCATTGAATCCTCATCATCGAAACCGCCTCCTGATCCATTGTAGTGCACTTGAAATGAATTAAGATAAAATTATTTTGTTGCATTTGATGCTTTGACGTGTAGTCTAGCTATAGACTAGCTCCGCCATAGAGGAGATCCAACTCCACCAAGCCAAGCAAGCCATTGCCGCATTACCTTATTAGTTCCCACCGGCGTCAGTCCATGCGGTTCTATCATCGGTGTACACATTCACACATCTGACACCAGCTCAATACCCTTGGCATTTGGCACTTTAGCACCTTAGTGTGACACTTGGCAGTGATCTTCCTCTTGGATTCTGGATTGTTGTATTCATCTTGCATGCACATATGCTGCCACCCATGTACAGCCATTTTCTGGTATTGGTTCCTACACGCATACACATTAGCCTTGTATAGCCTTACTTTCAAGGCAAAAAACACGAGGCTCCACTAGGCTATGGGAGAAATGGAGGGGACCAAGGCCAAGAATGTGTAGTTCCAAGGGAAGTTGGTCCGGTATGCCCAACTTTAATCTTTGATCCGACTCCTCAATGCACTCCATGAGCATCCAATGAAGTTGCCCACGTAGAAGGATCTTGATGACGACGATGGCTTAGTAGTAGATCAAACCGAGACTCACCATCTTTTGCAATCCATCCCTTAGACTCGGTCGATTATTTAGAAACTGGCCTCTAGTTCTAGAAGCGTGGCAACTAGTTTAGGGCAGACCAAGGTAGTGAAGATGACATGGCACATGCCCTAGATCCTTCAAACCAAGGCACAGCCATGTCACAAGCTGTAGTGGGGACTTAGGCCCACTTACCTCTATTTGTTAAGACGGGTGTCCAAGATTCTCTTCCAGAAGAACAAGTTTTTGAGAGGGCTACTCAAACTTCATCAGAGTGGCTTTTTGAAGCCAAGCCCATTTTTAATGGATATTACATCATCCCTAGCACCAGTACATAATTCCTTATGCCATGTACTCAAACACAACCAATTTCCTATCGGGTACAAGTCCTGGTAACAATTGATCCTATTAATCCTAATCTACCCACCCCACTACAACCTCTCCACAATGGGATACTTGGATTAGTGACTCTACAATGTCCATCTACAACCATGCCATCCAAAATTTTGACCTTTTTGTTTAGGACTAAGTATCTCACTAGCACAGCATTCATAAGGTTGAAAGATGCATTATCGCTATGCGGATCCATGAGTTGCCTAGCCTATTGTGTCGTAGTTGCCCTATTATTACACAAAGCTACTAAGGGAAATAGAAAAGCTACTCTCGACAGCTCTATCACAGAGGTAGCTGCTATGAGAAATAATATCCTGGATCTTTGGAGCCTAGTTTGTGTAAATGTCATACCTACGGGTGTGGATGCATGGACTCACATCACATTTTTCGCCCAATGAGAGGATCCAAGAATTGCATCCTTTATTGTTAATTCTATGTTTGTTGTAGATCCATGTCAACACTTACCATGTCTCTTGTAGATCTGTGCCATGAATGCTATTGACAAGGCCACACATGTCATAGTCACATGTGCACATCTTAGTTAATGTCCTCCTTTACTTTAAAAGTTGCATGTAGACAATCTGCTTTAGGTGGATTCAAAGCAAGTGAAGCTTTGCACACAAGCTTTACTCTTAATTGATAAAGTTTTCAAAAAACATCATAAACAATTGCATAATGTTGCTACTTTTGTTCAATAACTTTGGCAAGTTTTGATTTCTTAGTAGACTTCATGAGGCAATCTATGTTCAAGTTTGTACTATCAAATCGAATTTTACATGTGTCAAAATTTCAAAATTGCATAGCATGTCAATGAATGAGTTACCATCGTACTTGATCAATTAAAGCAATCTATAGAGTTATTTCATCTCTCCAACATTGTTGTTGATGACTATATAATTTATTGAGGTGTTTCAAATGCCAAATATGTTAGGGCCAACTTTATGTGAAATCTCCATAATAAATAAGATTAGCAATAAACTATTTTAAGGGAGTCCAATGAGGAGGGCTGGGGGAGTCACATGAGTAGGCCTGAGGGGAAGGAGAGTGTTGCCTATGAGCAGGAGGAGGGTCGAATTCCAAGGAGGCCTGAAAGTCTTCGACGGTAGTTATAGGCTTCAAAGGAGTGGGGCCGTGGTGGAGCCACACGGTCTATGTGTGGAAATGACAAGGACCTCTGCTCTATGGATATCCTAAGGTTCGTTGATGAGATAAGCTAGGATTTGGAGCTGGCTTTTGTCAGATGGTAAGCGCACTATTCACCAATGCTACTGCAACACTCTCCCCAAATGGCTACTGTCATGGTTGTTTCTCTCAGCAAAGATTGGTAAGGCAGGGCTGCTGCCCCTAGCCCTGCTCTTATTCACAATAATCACCCAGTGTCCTCTTCTCTTAAGAATCAATGAGGAACAAAATCGAGGCTCAATTAGAGGTCTCCCAACCCCTCCCTGATGGCACCAAGCACTGTGCATAATTTTTTGCCGATGACAACGGTAAACAATTACTTCTCGTCTCTGAGGGGTTTTAGGGTCCAAAGTTAGCTTAGCAAGATTGAGGCGCTTTTGGTTGGGCCGCCAAGACAAGATTGGACCAACAAGTTTGGCTTTAAGTGGACCAGACAGATTGAGGTCAGAGTCACCCTCAGCAACATTTTGATTGGTGTCTCCACATCATCGAGGAAAAGTTTAAGAAATGGGAAGGTAAGCTGCTCTCCCCATAGGCCAAACTTGTGATAACCAAACGTGTACTACCTTCCTACATACTCTTTCTGGCAACAATCCTGCCCTTTTCTCAACACTGCTTCAAGAAGATCGAGAAGACCTTTAGGGACTTCTAGGACCAAGAGTGGCACGTGGTGAGTTGGGAAGTAATCACCACTCCTCAAAAGTTGGGGTTAGACTTTTTCGCAAAAAGAAAAGAGACAAACCAAAACCACAACATGGAGGACTAGCCGTTGGGAGTTTGCATGCACCACCTCTCCCACTTGAGCGAGAGCTTGCGAGCATCTACATCGATGGTGGCCACAACCTCACTACAACGCTGTCTCGATCTCCTTCTTCTTCTTCTTCTACATCTCACTTCCATCCAACCAACACACACGACCCACCGCCCTCCCACAACAACTTGCACTTCCATAACAATCATGCGGTGCATCGCCGAGACAAAGAAAAAGAAGAAGAAGAAGAGAATATGTATACATACTCCAGCCTAAATGTAATACAAGCCCTAGAATATGAATGCTATTGTCATATTGTTATTGCTATCGTTCTATGTTCGTAATATATACATCATTCTCTTTTGGTTTCATAAGGAGTGGGAGTAAATCCCACATTGAAACTTCTATACATATATGGATCTTTGAACGTGTAAATCCTAAATGTTCTAAATTATGTAACACAGGTGTAATAGAAGTTCTAAAAGTTCCAGAATACTCTAGCCAACTATAATACAAGTTCCCGAACATGAATAATATTGTTGTTATCGCCCTCTCTCTCTTTCTAATACACATAACATTCTTTTTTTGATCATAAACTATTCTAAGTGGTGATTCTTTCTAGAATGTACTATGAACTAGAGTCCATGGTTTGATCTTTCCATGTCTCTGTTGTTAGTTTATGAAGGGCATTCAAACTATCTTAAGAATGAATGTCGAGTTAATAGATGTATATTTAATCTAGTTATTGTTAAGTTGATGTGCCTTTGAAGTTGATGTACATTTAATCTAACTATTGTTAAGCTGATGTCCCTTTGAAGGTTTACTTTTCTTGCAAACGATTTGTATTTGAAGGAGAGAAGATCCTCTCAAACACACTTTTGATTCTTAAACCTAAGCAAATTCTTTTATATCGTGTTTTAAGTTGAATATACATAATGCAAAGCATGAACCCACCCACCTAACCATATGTGTGCTTAGTAGAGAAAATCCACACAAGTTTACTTGACATAGAAGCTTTTAAGTTTCAACTCTTAAACATGCCATAAAATCTTGGGCATTTCTCTAATGGTTCCTCTCAAATGCATTAATAATGCTTTTAACTCTTAAACCAGAGCAAAGTATTTTTAAATTATATTTTTCACTTATACATACATTGATGCAAAGTAAAAACCATCCAACTCAGCTCTTAACTTTCAACTCTTAAAGATGCCATAAAATCTGGGGCATCTCTCCAATGCTTTACTTCAAGATTGCCTCTCCACTGCTCACACATATCACTCTCCCCCTCTATATAATTTCTCGGTGGCTCGCTGGGAATGTTCTGGAACTAAATTTCCAGAACGAACGTTCTGGAACTCATAATTGTGCCTTACGTCAATTGTTAACCCTATTCGTGCGTCCTTAATTTTATGGCCTTACCTTGCCTTAATTCTTTATGCGTGGCCCCCCCACACAAACAAATTAATGAATAGCAAGTTTTCTGTCGCTGGGGGGCCCTATTGGATGTTCTCTATACAAAGGTATGGACAATTGGGAAGTTTGTGGCTTGCATTCTATATCTTTTTGTTGGATGTCTTTTATGCCAACTAAATTGGTGTCGATATTGTTGGTAGCACATGAGGTACTGCGGTTGACTACGAGCACAGTCGTGGAGCCCGTGCACGTTTCGACTCACTATGGTCCAACTCATGAGGACGAGGATGCAAATAACAAGGCTCTCCTGTGAGTGGGTCCATGTTCCAGAAAGACTACCTTCTGTGACTTTGCCGGGGGTTTGTAGGGTGAGTAGTCCATGTTTGTACGTCGACGTACTAAGGTGGACACCGGCTCAATGCCAATCTTCCGTGCCCACTTCATCATGAAGGAGACTTCCACCCCGAACAACTCCGCACACTTCTAGAGTGGCCAATAGTATGCCTGATCAACCTTTGCCTAAAGCAGCAATCTAATAACTCCTACCGCCAAACTACACATCGGCTTCTCTCGAGTGAAGCCCAGCGGAAAATTCACCTCCGCACCATGGGCGTGCCAAAGGTCTAGTCCCTGTGGCCCCATCCACTCGCCCATCATGCGTGAAATCTGATCTCCCATAATAGCATCAAACACCACTGGGGACCACTTCTCCAACCCTGTGGATGCGAATAGGAATCTCCAAACTGGATGTGTCTGGGAGCCTACTATGCTGATCGAGCCCCCTTTCCGGGGCTGCAAGACCACAAGCGTTACCTCCAAGAATAAAGGGTAAGAGTCAGGAATCTCCAAATAATTCCAAGGTCCCAATCTCCAGAAGTCAGGCGGTAAGGGACACCCAAGCTGGAGATTGGGAGCTGCTGGGCGAGAGGATGAGCCCCTTCCCTCTGCCTCCCTCCCCGACTGGACCGGATGCTGCAGTGAGGAAGCGGAAGGGGACATCGTCTTACCCTTTCCTGCTGGCGGTGTTGAGGCAAGGGAGGGGTGGGAGGCTGAAGAACCTACTAAGGAGATGGAAGGGGGGGGGGGGGGGGGGGGGGAGAGAGGGGGAGGCGGAGGGTGAGGGTGACCATAGCAAGGGGAATCCAGGAGGGAGAGGGGGGAGTGGAGAGGGAGCGGGATCTTGAGGGGGAGGGGGGGGGGGAGTAGGGGCAACCACAAGCCCCCCCTGCTGATCAAGCTCGCCGGGACTCTGGACTCGCTCCTCCTCAACCGCTACCAGGCTAACGTCCGCAGCTTCCGCCATCGCAGCGTCAGGAACTCCTAGGGCTCACTGCTGATGCAAGGGTGAGGGTGCAAGGCATGACAAGTCTAAGAGAAAAGGGGACACACACACACAGAGCTGTATAAGACTGTGCACAAGAGAAGACTTTATAAACCCCTAGATTCCTCTTTTTCAATGATGCTTCCGTAGAATCTGCCAGCTCATGTATATGTACCAGCTACAACGGATGGTAACAAGTTAGGCAGAAGAATCTATACAACTGCAATGGTGCTAAACTGGCTAGACAGTATACACACTACTACATGGTAGTCATACATGATGACTTGGCAGTGGTACAAGCTTAGGTAGGCAAAGAGACACAAGCAACAATGTGTGCTCATGTATATGTACAGCCTACAGGGGAGGGTGACGAATTAGGCAAAAGAATCTGTAGAACTGCAATGGTGCTAAACTGGCTAAACAGTATACAGACTACCACGTGACAGTCGTACATGATGACTTGCCAGCCATAGAAGCTTGGGAGGACAAAGAGGCACAAGCAACAATGTTGTTTGAGGGAGAGAGGAGAAAGACTGTGGGATGGATGGAAAAGTGCACATATCCCCAAAGAGTAGAGGATCATGTCTTATTTGCAGGAGTGCTATTTTGCCCAAAAAAAAAATATTTACAGAAGATGGCATTCAAATTTCTTATCTCAAATGTACACATGGAAAGAAAAAAAATCATCAGCAACATGCCTTTCTTCTCCTGGGCATGGTGTAACAGATGGTGACCTCCTAAATGTGGTCACCCTCTAGAGCCAAGCTCACCTGGATCCACTCTCGCACCTGTCTCCTTGCAGGAGTGAGGCCCACAATTCTGCCCACAATCGCCTTGTCCTAGAGGGATTGAACTGCCTGCTGCACCTGTTGCTTGTTAGTTGGGGGAAGAAGAACCTTAACGGCTGTGGGATTCGAGGCTGCTGCCATAGAGCCCCTCTAGCCCACCCCCAAGATTTTATTTCGCCGAACAAGCACAAATGCTCCCACTGCAGAGAGAAAGAAGAAAAAAGGGGGGGGGTGAGGCAGAAAGATGTCAGAGGAGGAGGCAGAGACGAGGAGCGGATGAGGGCAGGCTGAGGGAAGGAGAAAGAAGGCAAGGAAGGAGGCGGGAAAAGGAAGAGGGGCGGCAGGGGATGGTGGGGAAGAGGAGGCGAAGAGACAGGGGGAGAGAGGTGGAGAGGGCGGGGGCAAGGCAAGGAAGGCGAGAAGGCGGTGGGGGGGCAGCGGAAGGAGCAAGGGGAGGACGACAGGAGGCGGAAGAGGGGATGGCAACGGGAGGAAGAAGAGAAGGCGGGGGGAGGTGGAAGAAGTGGCAGGGGGGGCCGATGAGCAGGCAAGGGAGAGGAGGCGGGGGGCGGAGGGGAAGGAGAGAAGATCCAGCAGAGGAGAGGAGGTGGAGGAGACGGCGGAAGGGGCCGGGGAGACGGCGGCAGAGAAGGCAAAGGGGTGGGCGAGACAGCGGGGAACTGAGCTGACAGGGGGGAGGCGGAGGAGGAGGAGGAGGAGGATGACAAGGGGAAGGTGGAGAGGGCTGCAGAAGGGCGGGGCAGCAGCCACCGATCTACATAGCTATGTAACTGATATTTATGTAAGGAGACTTACTCTACTGCCCCTAATCACTCTATTGTCCTTGCCTTCTAGGATTGCTCTCCGGCTTTAGTCTGTATAATGGGAAGTGGATGGGGCAAAATAGCAAACTGCAATGTATGTATGTCACTCAATCGCGTGTAGTTCCACATGTACTAGGCTGTCTCATCTCTCCATACAACGCAAAAAAGGACTGCCACACCACTCGTAGGCCTCCAATAGTGCATATATGCGATGGCTATGGCTTTCAATGATGCTTCCGTAGAATCTGTCAGCTCATGTATATGTACCAGCTACAAGGGATGGTAACAAGTTAGGCAGAAGAATCTATAGAACTGCAATGGTGCTAAACTGGCCAGACAGTATACACACTATAGTCTACATGGTAGTCATACATGATGACTTGGCAGTCGTACGAGCTTAGGTAGGCAAAGAGACACAAGCAACAATGTGAGCTCATGTATATGTACGGCCTACAAGGGAGGATGACAAATTAGGCAAAAGAATCTGTAGAACTGCAATGGTGCTAAACTGGCTAAACAGTATACAGACTACCACATGACAGTCGTACATGATGACTCGGCAGCCGTAGAAGCTTGGGTGGGCAAAGAGGCACAAGCAGCAATGTTGTTTGAGGGAGAGGAGAAAGAGTGTGGGATGGATGGAAAAGTGCCCATATCCCCAAAGAGTAGAAGATCATGTCTTATTTGCAGGTGTGCTATTTTGCCAAAAAAAAAATATTTACAGAAGATGGCATTCAAATTTCTTATCTCAGATGTGCACATGGGAAAAAAAAAAAATCGGCAGCAGCATGCCTTTCTTCTCCTGGGCATGGCGTAGCAGAGAGTCACCACCTCCTCTTAATAAATAGAAGATAGATCCAACAACCTGTGATTTTTGCACCTTACAAGAACAACGATGGTGAAGCACACCTCAAGCCTATCACTATCATGCTCAAGGATTTCTTTCCTAGCATGGCCAAGTCAAATCCTACCCATATGATATCGTTCATAGTATCTTATTGTTTATCCTGATTCATCAACCAGGCCAACCTACAAGAGTCCAAGAATCAGAAGTTTGGTCTACCTTCCATGAACTGGCACACCAAAGTAGGGCCTCTAAAGAAGCTAGCAAAGAGTCTACAAGCTCAAGGTTTGCTCCGTGAATCTGTAGCTAAAGGTGGTTTCCTACAAGGGAATGGCAATGGCTGTAGTTCAGTCTTGTATATATCAACACATGGCAGTCCACTTGCCCTCAATTCAATAGGCTTGGGTTTTCTCCTTGGATTTCAGAGGAAAAACAAGTTCGCACCTGAAAGAGTTGGTAGTGGCAACGTTGCTATCAAAAATGCCTCCTCAGTGAATACAAAACAAGTGTGAGCAATGTAGGAGTCCAGGTTGAAGGTATCACCTTCAAAAAAAATGTCAAATCAGTTTGTGGCAACATTCATATAAAAAATGCATTGTCGGTGTAACTGGAGTGGCAATATAGTACTTAAGATTAAAGACATCACCATCAAATAAGATTTCGAATCTTCCCTGATCGTGCCATTGCTTCTTGTTTTGGTGATAAATCTTCTCAAACGCCAATTGGTTTGATGGATCCACCATGTCTTTATATGGAAATTCTTGAGGGAGCTCTTCATATGTCGGCTTATAAATTTTGCATCCCTTAGACTTTAAACAAACGTTTGAAGGATTAGTTCTTGTAGGATCTCTCTCTCTCTCTCTCTCTCTCTCTCTCTCTCTCTCTCTCTCTCTCTCAACAAACGACAATTATGTTCGGGATTTCCGCACAAAGCTCAGGGACTGCATGGTTGCCTACATGAAGCCAAAGGTAAAATCTTGATTCTCACAAAACGGAGGTGGAGACACTCAAAAAAACAGTGAATGAGCAGGCCGCAACAACCATCTCTCTCAAAACTGAAATTACAAGCATAGGAAAAGATGTCAAGGTGGGGGAAACCGACCCAAACGTCCTAGAGGAATTGCAAAAGGAGAATACAGCTCTCAAGGCAAGCCTTGAGGAGCTGAAAGCTTGTCATCAACAACACGTCAACGACTCAAGTGTGGCTAGCTGGTCAGCTCTGCTGCAAGACCTTGCTGTCCTTTCAGCTACATTTTGAAGCTTACACGGCACATTTTCTTCACTTTGATTCAAGATGACAAGAGGAAGCTTATCAACATTGACTAGCTCTCCTTCAATTGCTTCACTGAGTGTATATCCATTCAAGTCCTGGCAACAAGTACTTGAGATGGGAATATTGTGCAAGAATGGGCAGCTGCTCAACCTGCTCCTACACCTGCTCCCCGCACCTCCCTCTTAACTTGCCTAGCCTTCCCTTCCAGCCCCTCTGTTTCCCCCTTAATGTTGCCTCTCTTGCTCTGGCTCGTCCGCTCCCTCACAACCTCTCTCAACCCCTCGGCAGACAGTTTCTTCCTTGTGTGACCCTTACCTCAGGTTCCACTTCCTGCCCCTTTTATGATTGCTGCTAAGGTTGAGGCCCATGCAAAGAAGGCTCTCACATAGACACAAGCTGTTAAAAAACAGCAACCCTGAGGGTCATCCAAGAAACTTTTGAGGAGGACTCTAGGAGAAAGAACAAAGCCCTGAATATCAAGATAACTGGGAAGAAAGAAGATGAAACCAGCCCCTCTACACCGCCACAAAGTTCTTGCATCAAAAGTTCAAGGTGGATAAAGACCAGATTGTTAATGCATGGAGAGTCGACCGGGATAATACAAGGGAGAGGCCCCTCATTATCAAGATGAGAGATGCAAAAATTCGGCACAAGATCCTTGCTAAAAGCGCCAGCTTGAAGGGAACCAATCTCACCCACATGAAAATTAAGCAACGCAAGGAGGGACTCAAGAAGGCCTATGAGGCTAGAAGCGAAGACAAGTGAGCAGCTATCGTCCAAGATAAAAAGGCACTTCCCATCCCATAGGGGGCTAGCTCCATAGCATTCACACTTTGGAATGTTAATGGGGGACTTTATTTGGCACCAGGTAACATTCAGGTGACATTCCGGGGGATTGATTTCGTGGTCTACACAAAGACACACCAGAGTCCAGAGAGGGGACTACCCATCATACATGGCTATACATGGATGTCAATACACAGGATGGAGACACGCACGGAATGTGGGGTCAGGAGGTGTGGGGATCTTGGTCCGCTCATGCCTACAGCCATATGTCACTGAGACGTGTATGCTAGGTATATGTGGGTCCGTCTCAAGAGGCTCTCCACCAGCAATGTCTACATTGCCGCATGCTAATTTCCACCAAAGACATCCAAGTATGCTAGGATATCAGGAGGGAGCAACCAGATGTCTGCTTATCTGTCACTTTATGAGGACATCCAGAGATATGGGCAGCAAACGCTGGCACTCTGAGACCAAACAGGGGCATCCACACAAGGAACAGCCAAAGAAGAGTACCAATGCTTAGTGAAATAAGAGTTTCTTGCTAGGCACGAGCAGGAATTCTTGAACATATTCTACAGTAGTAACTCCCAAGAGTTTTGGATGAAACTCCTTGAGACGAAATCACCATATCCCATCGAGGATCTCACTCTTTGGAAGCTTTTTGTAAACGTTCTCTCTCTCTCTCTCTCTCTCTCTCATACCTGGATTACTTGCCCTGGTAAAAGGGGCTCAATCTTTCGAGCGATTCTTCGCTCTTCGTCTTTCCAGTCCAATCCGTGCGTGTTCATTATTGGCCAATTCTGTGTCCTCCGTTTGGCTCGTGTGAGGATCTGAGGTTCCTCAGGTGGTGGTGGCCTGGGGAGATCAACAACTTACGTGCCTCTTCCATGTCAGAAATAATACCTCCCAATCAGGCAAGATCCCGCTTGTATTGGGGCTTCTATGCTTGGCCACTTTGCCACTCGGGATTGCAGCTACTATGGGCTTACCTTCTGTGGTGATCTCATCTATAGATAGCTCTTCAATGTAAACTCCCAAGACATTAGTGCTTATGGTCGAGGGTGGAGTTTGATTTGTGGTATGACTAGATTTTTGTCGGCCCCCTCCCTTCTCTAGGTGGGGTACATGTCCTTTGTTGCTATTCCTAAACAAACCATAAGGAAAGTTCAAAGAATTTGTTAGTGATCTTTTCAAGAGCTCCCTTGATTGTGGACGTAGGTGTTGTCAAAGTCATCGAAAATGCATTGAAGCTCCTCGAAGACCTCGAGTTTTTTGTATCTAACGGGTCATCAACACTTGCCTCATAGGAATTGCATGGGAATCATGGACATATTCATCTCGTATGGCATCTATGAATAGAACCATGCTAGTGCGGACTACAATTTCATATGATGCTTTGTGTGATCCGCACTACCCCCTTGTATGTTGTTGGATCCTAACTAGCCATCTTAGCCCTCAAGATCACATCAAGTGTGCTTAAAGTTTCCTTAAACTATAGCTCACAACTTTGGCCTCACAAGGGCAAACAACACAATTTCTACAACTAATACAAGTATCATGCAACCACTTCAAGTGACGTTCATGCATAAAATTGTCAACCAACAATGGCTTGCATTCCCAATATTTTTGCATCATACACATCTAACCAATTGTCTATGACAACTTTGCACATCTCTATAAAAACTTGCATACATAGTCAAAATCGACACCTTCTATATTGCTTGAAAAAAAATTGCGATCACTAAATGAGGCCCAAGCATGCCTTAAAATGCAATTTTTGTGACACCAAGGGATTTTTATTTTTTTTAAGAAAATAGTGCCCTTATTCTACACAAAAATATGAAAATCTAATGTCCACTAATGCACAAATCATTAGTTATATGCTTTACTAAATATGCAATATTTTAAAATTATTTCATACTTTCTGTAATATGTAAGACCTCAAGAGGGGGGGTTTCTTTTGGATAAGGGGGGCTAGAACAAAAAATACACTAAAATATGAAAACCCAAACCATGTAGCTTTTGCATGTGTTACCCAAATTTCAAGGCGTAATGGCATATTTGAAGCTCTCTTAGTATAGAACACAATCATGTAAATACGAATGAATTCTATTCAATGTGGCATATGTTTTAACTGCATCTCATACTCAAATTTTAACAGGTTTTCTAATTGAATGGATCTGGTGCCTTGGGCTTTCCAGCAGGCACCCTAGATGGCTTTGATAGAGTAATTGCTATGCTCAATTTGCTATTGGTCACTTTGCCACTTGGGATGACCTTAAAATGCCATTTGAAATGCATGTAGACCCATTGGATATGAGGTCGAGTGAGAGAGAAGCTCTCTCACATGACCATGATTTCATATGAGACCATTCAAACCTATGCAAATAGGGTTAAAAGGCTTATTAGTAAGAGATTCAACCTCCCAGCACCTGAAGATCAAATCGAATGATCTATAAAGGGACCATCATGTAGTAGTGGTGGCTACGATGGCTATGGTTGTGGCTGTGGCTCTGAACATGGTGATGGCTATTTTGATGTATTAGCACCACCTGTCACTTGAGCCAACCTAAAATAACGAGTCCTCCTAGCCAATAAAAAAGTTTAAAACATGTGCTCACTTTGATTTCCTCTTCAAAATAGGTGCCCTTAATATTCAAAAAATCATATTAATTAATTAGTTGGGGGAGGGGGGCAGAGGGGAGTGGTATATGATGGCAAAATATTTAAGCATAAAGGGGGGGGGGGCAATAATTAGTCTCACGTGGGGGAGGGAGAGAGGTTGAATTAAATAAAAGGGAGGTAGAGGCATTAAGGAGGGAGGGAAGTGTGAGAGTGGAGAAGGGGGGGACCACTTATGAAGGGCATTAAAGAGGAAAGGACATCCTAAAGGGGGAGGGGGATGAGGGAGGATTTATAATATTATTATAAGGAAAAAGGCAGATATTCCTAGGGTGCCAACTCGATGTGTAATATGTTACTACCCTCGTCCAAAATCTAGGGTATGGGGGGACAAGATCCATATATAATATGCATGGATTTCCTTTAAAACTTTCAAATATGCAAGGGAAAAATATGAAAATTTCATATCCCCTCTCCCACAAAATATAAGGTATATACCTTGAAAAATATGGTATAGAAGGTATATACCTTAAGAAATAGGGTATATAAGGTATACACCTTGAAAAATATGCAAGATTTTAAAATTTGTACATATTTTTCATAATATGTGAGGCCCAAAGGGGGGGGGGCAGTCTTTTAGATGAGGGGGTGTAAAACAAAAAATACACTAAAATATGAAACCCATCTCCTTTCAAATCAATGTAACTTTTTCATATGTTACCGAAATTTCAAGGTGTAAAGGCATATTTGAAGCTCTTTTAGTGTAGAACACAACCATGCTAATTTGAATAATTTCTACTCATGGCATATTGTTAAATTCACTTCATACTTAAGATTTTGATAGGTTTTCTTACTAAAGGGAGTTGGTGCCCCAGGCATATATTATTACTTAATAGCCTAGTGGTAGGGCTCACGCTTGGGAAAAAGAAGATTTTGGGTTCAAATCTTGCTTTTGGGTTCTTGAACATTTGGGGAAGCCCCCCTTGGACATAGTCTATGCATTAAAAAAAATAAGCTATGGAGAAACATAGATTAATTAATGCATGCTTAAATTAAGCCATAGAGAAACATAGGTTAATTAAAGTATAAACAAATTAAGTCGTCGATAGATATAACTTAATTAAGCCTCCATGCACCAAAACTGATTAATTAATAGAGGTCTCTCCTTCGCCCTTTAGTTTCAGCTTCCTTAGATATTAATAGCCATTTTCTATCTCTATAATATTACAGACCATGAACATGTATTCACTTTATCCCGTAAATGTAATCACTAGGTTACATTATGAGTTGACTTAAAATCTCATTATGTACAACTTAGGCTCCAAATTTCACTCTCAATTATAACGCAATGTTGGAAGTATTGCAACAACAAGATATTAGTAGGATTTGATTTCATTATGGGATAAGTTTTTGCCCTTTAAGAACTTAGTTATAATATGTGATTATAACCTTAGCCTTCACAAAAGAAATGTATAGTTTCATAAAGTTAAGATAAATACTAATGCAAATAATATTATACCTCCTAGAACATAAAATTTTATTGGGCCAAACAAATTAATATTTGTTGTTCTAACCTCATTATATGATTGTGCCTTTCACTTATGTTTATCTTTTAGGATCAAAAGTCTTATGTATGAAACTTTTGTGTTTCCTTGTCATCTTTTGTAGGAACAGATGGATGTTGTGCATTACTTGTTGCTTATTATGCTCAACTATTGAGTCTATAATAGTCTTTAGAGGAGAGGAGCATGATGCTTTTCAATGCATGATCAAGGATCTTGATGTACGACCTATAGTGAGGCACGTAGAGCCACGTGTTTTTATATGGGAGTTTTAGGTCCACACAATGCAACAATATCTAGATACAATGTGGATGCCCAAGGAAGGGTTTGCTAGTAGAGTCATCACTATAATTATATCTCCATTGTTATTTGTTTGTATTAGAAATGAATGTTTGAAGCCAACTTATGCAAAGCAAAATATATGAGATTGAAGATAAATTGAAGATGTAGTTGCAGCACCTATTGCTTCTATAGTGCCTTTAAGTACCTTTGTAGTCTTTCTTTAGCCATGTCTTGCATGCTAGTGGGAGGGGCTTAGAGGGGGATGAGAGTGCAAGGAATTGGTGGTAGGCAAGTAAAGGGTAGGAAGCAAGGGGCAAGATGCAAGTGGTGAGGGGGAAGGAGGACTCTAATAAGCCTTCTTAGAGTCTCCATTGGCATCTCATGCCCAACTTAGCTGACAGTCATGTGAAGAGGAAAATTTGCATGTTCCTAGATTCTCCACGTGATTATCATCTATGTTGGAGCTGTTGACTTGTCTTCTCTAACATTCAACTTAGTTGATAATGACGTGGAAAATTTAGGATAATGTCTTTTTTTAGATTCTCCACAAGATTGTCAGCCAACTTGGAGCTGCCGACTTGTTGTGCTCCATGATTTTCCTAGATTTTACACCCATGCAAATCCATATGTATTTCTTTACTATGAAAGAGAATCAATTTTATTACTGAGAAAGGAGAAATCCATAAAGAGGATATGAGACTTAAAGGGAAGAAAAGATAAAAGCATTCCTACAAATGCAATCGGAGCTTACACCTGTTTGAGAGCTAAGTAAGCACTTATGAAACTATCATGTTTTTGTGTCTCATTGCACAACTAATTGACACTAGTTTTTCATTTTTTTGTGAAACAAAGGAAGATAATATTGATAAAGGAAAATGGTTACAAAACACTTGAAAGGTGGGCTCAAGCACTGGTAAGCAGACAACTTCTTGAAATTTCCTCAAATCACCAATGGTGGGAATATTTTATCTTCCTCCCCCTCCTCTCCCCCTCACCTTCTTGCCACCACTCCCTTGCACTATCTTAAGTCTTGAATGTTGACATCCATGATAGAGTTAAAATATGTATACAAGAGCAAGTTGATTTCTTAATCTAGAATGTTTGCATCTTGTAGTTCTTTTATTGCATTGTAGAATGTCTGCATCTTATAGTTCTTTTATTTCTCAATCTAGAATGTCTACATCTTGCAGTTCTTTTATTTCTCAATCTAGAATGTCTACATCTTGTAGTTCTTTTATTGCATTGACACCTCTTGTTTGCTCCAATTTGGGGCTTCATATGCATGCTCGAATTCATGCTTCTGTCTCTCATCAAGCGAGAGTGGCATCAATGCGTTCTTTGGCTCATTCAAAATCCTATTATGGATAGATGTTGAATCCTCAATCGATCCCCTTTCTTGTAGGGCCTAACAAATATATAAACAATAAGATCTACCACTGCTAATGGTGGTGAAGCAACTATGCACTTACCCATTTCTTCTCTTCCAGCCTTTGAAGTGCATGCGTCACTATGCAAGTCACCCTTGAATGCTCGCCCCCCTCAATGGTCCTCCTTGTAAAATGCCAACTTAGATGGAATCTCTCGCAGAATGTCCAACAGAAACTCAAACATAAGCACCATGTTACTCCATTTTGAAGCTCTCAAGTGGTGAGTGTCACAACAAAAGAGGTTTAAAATAAATAAACGAACCTACTAATTTTCCATGTACTATGTTTATTTTAAAAAAAACCAACCTACTAGTTTTCCATGTTCTATACTTTATTATAGTTTAATAAATATTCTTAGTAGCCCAATAGTTATTTTTCCATTATACTAGTTCAAGGACCAATAAGGCTATCTTGAGTTAGCACGATTGTCCTAAAGTAGCCTAGTGATTCCCCATGTAGTGTGTTTTATTATTATTTAATGAATGTTCTTAGTAGTAATATATATTGCATATTTTATAATTATAGTTTAATAATGCATTTGATGTCACACTAGGTTGGTTTAAGCCAAACACTAAGCTAGCTTGGAGTTAATGTGATTGTCCTAAATGAGCCTAGTGGTTGGAATAGTAGCCTGTGAAAAGGGTGAGAGAGGGAGAGGAGTCTCGCTTGCAGCTTGCACATAATAGAAAGAGGGGAGATAGAAGAGGTGGGGGCTGAAAGTATGTTCTTCTTCTTACTTGAGAAAAGTCACAACACACTATGTATTTAGTACTAACCCGAACATACATGGTTTATAATTGAATCCAAATGACTCATGAGTTAGCACTCTAACTATGCCATAGTCCACTAACTCTAGTACAATGCTAGCTATCATATAGTTACTATTCATCGGCAATGTACCAACCATATCTACCAGCAACTATGCTAGTGGCATAATGACACGGTCATCCAAGCATCTCGTCAGTATGTACATGTCATGAACTTGATATCTCAACCACAAAAACCAAGCCGGCAACAACTGGTTGGTGAAATGATTGTTGCTGCCTATGAGCTCTTGGCAAGATTGAGTCTTTATTGTGTGCGCATAACAAGATGCTTGTTGATTTCACTAGCATGCCATCACCCTCTTTCTAGGAAACAAGCTAAGAGACGAACTCCATCATACAAGAGGAGTTGTCTTATGATTGCAGTTACTTGCAATGGAAAGCTACCTAGTACCAACATTAAGGCCATGCATGCTAAATCAACAACAAAAAGAAGCATTTGAACAAGTCCTTCATACAGTGGATATAGGGGGGCCCATGGAATATCATAGAAAATGTCCTTACAGTGATAAAAATCCCATCATAAAAGAGCAATTGGATTATGATTGTGCTAACTTGCAATGAAAATCTACCAACATCAAGGCCATGGCTCAACTGCATCTACTGCACACCAAGCAGGCCTCTACATCTCTTGAGCTTCTCTAAGCCCAATGCCTTCAGGAAAATGTTAGCTACCTGATCCTCTATGCTAACATACACAAGATCTATACTCCCTTCTAGAACCTTCTCGCTCACAAAATGGTAGTGTAGTTCAATGTGCTTTGTTCTAGCATGATAGACTGGGTTGTTTTTCAAGTGTATGTTGCTAATGTTGTCACAATGAATGGCAACTGGACCACCCATAAACTGATACATATATAAAAGCAACTTTTACAATGGCAGCCATAGTTGCACCCCTGTACTCTACATCATTGCTCAACAAGGCCATGGATGTTTTTATCGAAGCTATACTTATATATTAATATAAAATCCTGGCTTAGTTGCAAAAGCTACTTTTAGATATGCAATGCTTGACAAGGAAACTGTAGGTTGCTTCTTGCTGCTCCAATTGACTACAACACTCCCAAAAGAAAACATGAATCCACTAGTAGAGCTCCAATCCAAGATAGTACTAGCCCAATCAACATCAGTATAACCATGCAATTGTACCTATACACCATTATCGTAAAAGTGGACTTAATGTACCATAGTACTTGTCTTGCCACATCTGGATGTGGCTTCCTTGGAGCCTACATAAATTACTCACCAACCCCATGGCATAACTCAAATTGGGTCTAGTGATGGTCACATTACCTCTATAACAACCATATCCCAATTGAGGTTATGATCACCTCAATTCCTAAGAAATAGCATAGCTCTCCCAAATCTTTCATCTCAAAATTCTACCTCAATAGCATCTTCACATGATGGATGTCATCCTCACTGTCCCCTGTCATAATCAAGTCATGAACATAGATGGACAACAACCACTTTTCTGTCTTCCTCACATAGAGAGAGAAATCTTATTTCCCAATTTGAAAGCCAATAGTGACAAGACATTGCCCTATCTTTTCAGAACACACACTAGGCGCTTGCTTCAAGCCATACAAGGATTTGTACAACTTTTCGCTGCATCATGTAGACTTTTGCCTGCAAATCACCATGCAGAAAGGTATTCTTTACATCCATCTGATGTAAAGCCCAATTCTTAGTGTAGCCATAGAAATGATTGCCCTTAAATTGCCATTCTTGCAACTAGGCTAAATTTCTCCTCATAGTCAATACCATAAGTCTGGCCATACCCTTCACAACCTTACGTTATATTCAACTGATCCATCTACATTATTCTTAACTTTGTATATTCATTTCCAGCCAATTGTCTTTTTATCTTTAGGAAAGGGCACCAGCTTCATTGTAAAGCCTATTTGGCTATTTTTCGATGTTTTGCACATTATTTCAAGCCTTGTAAAGCCTCTTGGCCATTCCTGGCATCATTTGCCACCACAAGCCTTGTAACAGATTGGATTATATATTGGAGTTATATCTTTATTGACAGTTCAAATTTCAGCTGATACAGTCAGTGTTTTGCAGTTGATTCAGACAGTTATTTCACATACACTTTGAGTACATTTCTTGCACCATGTCTATGACTAGCAACCTCAATCTGGAGGCATCGGCTAAGCTAGACAACTCCAATTATGACACATGGAAATATCAAATGGAGACCATTCTTGTTCTTCAGGACAAATGGAAGTATGTCAATGGATCTACACCTAGACCATTAGACGATCAAGCCACCAGTAGTAGCTCTACTCCACTTGTTGTTGCAGCACCAACAGCAGGATCCACAGCGGGATCTCTAGCTACACTAACAGTGTCCGCACTTGTAGTAGTAGATCCTACCATCAAGATGTCATGCTAGGACAGCTCAACACAGTCAAGACATCAAAAGAAGCATAGGATATGCTTGTAGCTCTCTACGAGTCCAATAATACTTCCATGATTCTCACACTGAGAAACTAGATAAAACAGAGTTTTCACAATAGCAGTGAAACCGGTCATGCTTACGTACTCAGGATCAAGGATTACAATAATCAACTCGCAACAGCAGGAGAGACCATGAATCCCGAGAAAATGGTTTCTGAATGGACTAGGAGAGGGATACAAGAATCTAGTCTAGAGTATTGCCATCCAATGGAAAATTTTGACACTAAAAGAACTTCAGTCAGTTTTACTTGGTGAAGAACTCAGGACTTAAGCCATTCATGCATGCAAAGGTCATTCCAATGATCAAGCATTCACAGCTTCAAATAGAAGCAGAGACAGAGGTAGATCATTTCGGCGAAGTGGTAATCATCAACAACAAAATCAGCATCAAAGTCAGAATCAGCATCAAAGTCAGAATCAGCATCGACATCATTCTCAGCGACATCAGCATTAGCAAAGAGGAAATATTCCAACAGAGGAAGATTCCATGGATGAGGGAATGCATCCACCAATGTGTATAACCCATTACACTACAAGGTAGTGATCAACTCAGTAGAACTGAAGTTACTAATCGGATGAGGCACAGCCATGCGTGTGAGTCCATTTAGTGCAACTATTGTCATAAGTTTGGACATGAAAGAGATTGCCGCAAGAAGCAATATGACCAAGGCGGTCAATCTAGCTCCAATCGAGGAAATTTCCACGAAAGATATGGTAGATAACACACCGAATCCAATTCAAGAGAAAGGCATTGTCCCTATGAACAATTTATATGGTGCGAAAGGATTGGTGAAAGATGTACTCTATGTTCCAAAACTCAGCAAGAACCTCTTGTCAGTTGGTCAAATGATAGAACACCACTACCGAGTCATCTTCGATGGTGATGAATGCACTATTAGAGACAAATCTAGAGGATATCAGCTAGTAATATTCACTCTAGGGGTAAAATGTTATCCAAATCTATGGATGAGGATATATGCATGGACACAATTGTTTTTAAGTATGTCATATTTTTGGGCATGGAGCAGTGTTTCTTGACTTGAGAGTTGGTACCTAGATCAAATCCTAGAGGACATCTACCTAGATTCATTGAGAATTTGGATTTTTGGATGTGTCCTCACAAAGTGTTTGGATTGGGAACTTAAGGAGTGGGAGTAGATTTATGTGGGGACCATGAGAAGAGCTTCCCTTTCTTTCACTATCTAAACTCAATTTCTTGTTGAGTTTAGACAACATCAACGTTTTTGGAGCTATATTTTTTTGTTTCAATCCTCTTATGGCTCAACTTGAAGGATCCATGGAGTTATTTCATTGTAAAATCTACTTCTATATTTTCTTGTCATATGTAATAGCACTTCTAGAGCTCCATCCAAAATATGAATTTGAAGTTGCAACACTGTATCACAAAATTAAGAAATATATGAAGGTTTGAGATCATACTAGAGGGGGGGATAGTCCTTATTTGCACCTTAGTTGCATTAGAATTCTACTTATATTCTCTAAGAGCTATTCATAGAATCTATATGTAAGTTTTGAAGTTTTATCTTTTTCAAAGTTTACTACTTAAAATCAGTAAACTAATTTAGTACTTACTAGAACTCTATAAGCCCTTTTTTTACAACCTGTTCTTCTTTGTAATTATAGCCCTGATTAATTATTGGGTTACAGCCTAGATCAACCTACAGATTCACATATGGGTGATTGTTGGATTGTTAAAGAATAAGTATGACTACATAATCAATATGGCATGTACTACACAAAGTGATAAAGCTAGAAATAGAGGTGGCCATGCTGTGGGAAAAAAACAAAAAGGGTCATCCCAAGAGGATAGCAATGCAAGAGCCAACGGAGGAAAAGCATGTCAGAGCTAATATCAAGGTGGAGAAGATGAAGGAAAGATACAAACTAGTTCTAGGATACCTTCAAAAATGTTCAATGTATTTAAAACTAAAATTCCAATAAGGTATACAACCATGGGGATAGCCCTATCTCAAGCTTGGGACAACTCAATTTAAAACTAAAATTCCAATGATGTATAAAACCATGGGGATAGCCCTATCGGAGCTTGAGACAACTAGGTTTACAATAAGGATGATGAACACGTACTTGATGGTCTTGTAGAAGTAAAGGAGAAGGAGAAGACAAGATTGAATAGTGAAGACAAAGAAAGGGATGATATATAGAGTACCATAGCAAAGAAATTAGAGATGCCATGATCTGCAGCATCCTGAAATACTTTCAATATAGGCATTATGAAAATGTAAAGTAGTGAAAAGTACACAAAGCTGACAAAGTACAATGGAGAGCACATCCTCAAGATGCTTCTTGGCTACACAATAGGTCTCGACAAGTACTTTGTGTGGGGGTTAAAGGTCACTGTGCCTTTACCCCGGTTATGTACAATACTCAAACACATATATAAATGAATGAAAAAGAAGATTAGGGTGGTTCTGCACCCACCAAACTTGTGTGGCTCTCTATCTCTCTCTCTCCTTCTTCCATTCTTGCTTCCGTTGAGAGCACTCTCAACTGGTATCAGAGCCCGGGTGATCTAGCTGAGCGTGCGTGAATGCTTGGAAGCTCAGCAGCTCTGTGGGAGGAAGGAGAAGCTCTATGGGAAGCTTTGTGGGTGACTTTACTTGCATCCGAGTGTGCAGAGACCTTGGAGAAAACTTTGGAAAAGTCACTTTGGCTTTGCGAAGTGGTTTTGAGAGCCTGTTAAGAGCTTTCAAAGAAAAAGTCGTTTTTTTGAGCTTTTCCCTGTTCCGTTCGATGACAGAGACTCCGTATTGACTTATAGAGGCAACTATTGCTTGATTTTGGTATCCACATTACTTCAGGAGCCTGGAAACACCTTCATTCCTGAATCTGGGATCATTTCATTGGATTTCTGAGTCACTGTGTCAGTTCCTGCGTTTTTTGCCCGGGTGTTGGAACTCAAGTTTGGAGCAACCATTTGCAGATCTGTCAGTTCCGGTGGACTCAAGAGGTCCTAAAACTTCTATGTTGCTCATCATTCGCACTCCGGTGGAGTTTACAAACAGCTCTGTTTCCAAAAACGTTTTTCAGTCCGTGTGTTGGACCCAGTGATTGAGACCACGGTTTCCAAAACCGTCTATCCCATTGCGTTCCGGACGCCCAAAAACCCCTACCTATCAGTTCTTGCGTGATTCGTGGAGGATTTTCAGAGTTATAAATCTCTGTGTATTCGATTTCGTCTCTCTGTTATGCATTTTTCATACTAAGGTTTTGAAACCTTAGATTTATGCCACATGGCAGTGGATAAGTGTTGACTCCCATTTCTCACTCATTGGTTGGGATTTTGGAGCTCTGGCAGAAGAGAGATATTTGCAGATTTTCTTGCTGAGTCCGATTATGCAATGGCGCCCATGTTTTGAAGCATCTCAGGTTCTATTTTCAGTAGCGCTCATTACCGTGGGACTATGATTTCTTGAGCATACCTTATGCAGATCACTCTGGTTGCAGTTGTGTGCTCATTCGTGGTATGCATTGGGTTGCAATGGATGATTTACAGGCCATTTGGATGCATTGCGGTCCTTGTTGGATGCGCTGATAGGCCCAAATTGCCTTGTGGGATGCTATTTTTTATGGACGCTTTGCACATGGATGCTATTTTATGCTGAGGGACAGCTTTGACATATTGTTGGTGATGCACTGATAGTGCTATGCTCTCTTGATATAATTGACGCATATGCCAGTGAACGGTGTTTATGCTTGAGTCATTTGGCACTTATTGGCATTTTCTTTTGGGCCAGATTTGCTCATATGGATGCATAGTATATGCACATGAGTCAGATGCATCTTTTGATGCTTTGAGCTTTGAGTTTTGGTGATATTTCACTCTATTGTGGCATACACATTTGGGTGCACTTGGTATTTGGTGTGATTCTCTCTTGCAGGCACTAGCATTTGGGATTTTGCTTTATTTGCATCATGGCATCCTCTTCCATGCCTGAAAAGGAGTTTTTCAGCATTAAAAAGTTTGATGGGACAAACTTTTCTTTGTGGAAAGAACAGATAAGGGATGTGCTTATTCAAAAGAAGCAGATTAAACCCTTGGCAGGGATTGAAGCTAAGCCTGCAAATATGTCTGAGGATGATTGGAATGAGTTGGATGCATTAGCAAAGTCTACTATTAGACTTCATCTTGCAGAGTCAGTTTATTTCACAGTAGTAAATGAGCAGACTACTGAAGATTTGTGGAAGAAACTGTGTGCCACTTATGAGAAGGAAACTGCCTCTAATAAAGTTTACCTCATGAAGAGGTTGTTTGAGCTGCAGATGAAGGAAGGGGTCTCCATTGCTTCTCATTTGAATGAATTCAATATTATTTTCAGCCAGCTTCAGGCTCAGAAAATGAATTTTGATGCGGAGACTAAGGCAATATTTCTCTTATGTTCATTGCCATCCTCATGGGATACCTTCCGTACAGCTGTCAGTAACTCTGCACCTGGTGGAGTACTGAAATTCGATGATGTTGTGGGTAGCTTGTTGGCCGAGGAGATTAGACGGAAGTCTATGGATGGCAACAAGCAGGATGCAGCCTTAAATGTGCAAAGGGGCAGATCACAGTTCAGGGGGAAGTCCCAAGAAAGAGGGAAGTCTCGTAGCAAATCCAGGGCACGGAACATTGAGTGTTACCACTGTGGCAAGAAGGGCCATATGAAAAAGGATTGCTACAAGCTGAAAAGAGAGCAAAAGGATAAGAAAAAGAATGCAAATTGGGGTGCAAATCAAAAGGAAGAGAGTCCAAGGAAGGACAAAGGAAAGTGAAGATCGAGGAGATCAATGCAGTCACACATGATAGTGACAACGATGTTCTCTTCATGTCTAGTTTATCTGCAGAGTTGCTTACCACTTCAGATGATGCATATTCCCAGGATTGGATTTTGGATTCTGGTGCTTCATTCCATGTTACTCCCCATAGGGAATGGTTCTCCACTTATGATAGTGGAAAGACAGGTTGTGTGCATCTTGGAAATGACTATGCATGTGACATAGTGGGAGCAGGTGACATAAAGTTTTCTTTTGCAAATGGGTCTGCATTTGTTTTGAAACATGTGAGACATGTGCCTAAGTTGACCAAGAGTCTTATTTCAGTGGGTGAGCTAGATGATGCTGGTTTTCACACCACTTTTGGCTTTCAAAGTTGGAAAATTCAAAAGGGCTCTATGCTTTTGGCTAGGGGTGCCAAGTGTGGGACTTTGTATCCCTTATATGTATCAGGGGTATATGATCATGTTGTTGCAATAACCGAGCAGCCAAGCACTTCTTTGTGGCATTGCAGGTTGGGGCACATGAGCCAGAATGGAATGAAACTCTTATGCCGTTTGGGTTATGTACCGCATTTGAGTTTCTCTGATTTTGAATTTCGTGAGCACTGTCTCTATGGAAAGCAGACTAAATCAACCCATAAAAGAAGGGGAAAGAAAGAGTTTAAAATGCTTGGTTTGGTGCATTCAGACGTATGTGGTTCCATGCCTACACGGTCATTAGGCGGGGCTGAATACTATGTGACATTCATTGATGATGCAACTAGGAAAGTGTGGGCTTATGCTATAGCTCGGAAGAGTGATGTGTTCCAGGTATTTCAGAAATGGCTGGCCTTGGTTGAGAATCAGTCAGGTAGAACACTTAAATGCCTACGGACTGACAATGGTGGAGAGTATCTCTCTCATGACTTTCAGCATTTCTGTGATACTCGTGGGATTAAGAGGGAGCTTACATCCCCTCGTACTCTAGAGCAAAATCCAGTTGCAGAAAAGATGAACCGTACCATTCAAGAAAGGTTGCAATGCATGCTTTCCAATGCAAGTCTTTCTGGTGGTTTTTGGGCTGAGGCAATGAAGACTGCAGTGCATGTGATCAATAGATCACCTAGTAAGAGTTTGGATGGTGGTATTCCTGAAGAGGCATGGAGTGGCAAGAAGCCCTCTAACTCTCATTTGCGTATATTTGGGTGTGAGGCATATGCACATGTGCCAAAAGAGCTTCGAAAGAAGCTAGATCCTAAGTCTAGGAAATGCATCTTTCTGGGTTATGGTGAAAGTGGAGAGATGGGCTATCGTCTCTGGGATCCAGAAGCAAAGAAGATCATACGCAGCCATGATGTGGTCTTCAATGAGAAGAAGATGCATAAGGCACCCATGAGGGATGTGGAAATGAGGAGAATCACTTTCCAGGATGTGAATCCACCTGCCTATGTTGATAGACAGCAAGCTGTCCATGCACCAAATGTGCAAGAAATGGTACCACCAAGTACTCCCACAGGTATACAATCAAGGGTAGATGATGGATCATCTATTGGTGGAAATGATGAGCCAAATGTGGCTGATATGCAAGTGGGACAACAAGCTGAAATGCCCTTGAGAAGATCATCTAGAGTGTCTAGACCGCCTGATAGGTTTGTTCCAGGGGTAGACTATGTGATGCTTACTGATTGCGGGGAGCCTTCTTGCTATAGAGAGGCTATGATGCGTGAGGATCAACGCAAGTGGGAGTATGCTATGCAATCAGTCACTTATGAATAATAAGACTTGGGACTTGGTTTCTTTGCCACATGGAAAGAAAGCATTGCCATGTAAATGGGTCTACAAAATGAAGGTCACAGGTGATGATGTGCCTAGGTACAAGGCCCGTTTGGTTGCTAAAGGTTCAAGCAAGAGAAGGGTGTGGACTTTGATGAGATATTCTCTCCGGTTGTGAAGATGACCACACTTAGATGCATGCTTGGACTAGTGGCAATAGAGGATATGGAGCTTATGCAGATGGATGTCAAGATAGCTTTCTTGCATGGGGATTTGCATGAGGAAATTTACATGGTTCAGCCGGAAGGCTTTGAAGAAAAGGGCAAAGAGCATTTAGTTTGCAAGCTGAAAAAGAGTCTCTATGGTCTTAAGCAAGCACCTAGAGAATGGTATCAGAAGTTTGATGCTTTCATTCGGTCCCAGGGTTTTAGAAGGAGTGAAATTGATCACTGCCTCTACACTAAAAGGGCTAAGGATAATAGCCTGATAATCTTGGCACTATATGTGGATGATATGCTATTGGCTAGCAAGAATACTTATGAGCTAGATGCATTAAAGGCCAAGTTGCATGAGGCCTTTGATATGAAGGATTTGGGATTTGCAGGTCATATTCTTGGTATGCGCATCACGCGTGATCGGAGTAGGAAACTCCTTTGGCTTTCACAAAAAGAGTATGTTACAAAAGTATTGCAGCGTTTCAATATGGAGGGGGGGAAGGCAGTGAGTACTCCATTGCCTCCATATGTGAAACTGAGTCATACAGATAGTCCCAAATCAGATGAGGAGAGGGCCATGATGGCCAAGGTTCCTTATGCATCAGCGGTTGGGAGTCTTATGTATGCTATGATAGCTACTAGACCAGACATTGCATTTGTAGTGGGCGTTGTTAGACGGTATATGGCTAATCCAGGAAAGAGGCATTGGGAGGCAGTTAAGTGCATCATGAGGTACATGAAGGGTACCAAGGAGATGTGCATTTGCTTTGGTAAAGGAGACATGCGTGTACTTGGGTACACAGATTCAGACTATGCAGGGCATGTGGATAGTAGGAGATCCACTTCTGGTTATGTGTTCACCTTTGCAGGTGGTGCAGTGTCGTGGATGTCTCGCGCACAGAAGTGCGTTGCTTTGTCTACCATAGAGGCTGAGTATGTGTTGCAGCCACAGAGGGTTGCAAGGAGGCTATATGGCTTGATCGGCTAGTGGGAGATTTGGGGATTCATACAGGTGTACCGACATTGCATAGTGATTCCATGAGTGCTATTCAGCTAGCACGGAATCCGGTCTTTCATGCAAAGACCAAACACATTGAGGTCAGGTACCATTTCATCAGGGAGGTACTTGAGGACAAGCGCATAGAGCTTGTCAAGGTTCATACAGATGATAACCCTGCAGATATGCTGACGAAGAGTCTACCTAGTCAGCGGTTTGAGTATTGTCGTGTATTGATGGGCATTGGATAGTATGCTCACTGGTTGTTCTCCCTTAAAGGCACATTATCCTTTAAGTGGGAGGTTGTGGGGGTTAAAGGTCACTGTGCCTTTACCCCGGTTATGTACAATACTCAAACACATATATAAATGAATGAAAAAGAAGATTAGGGTGGTTCTGCACCCACCAAACTTTCTGGCTCTCTATCTCTCTCTCTCCTTCTTCCGTTCTTGCTTCCATTGAGAGCACTCTCACTTTGCATGTCAAGGTGATGATATCGATGCTCAGCTAGAGAGTCACGATAAAAAGAGGGAGACCTTCATCATCTTAGAGTGATTTGTAGGAGGCACTATGCCTATCATCGCTTCAGTGAAACCGCCATGAACCACCGCCATGCTAGAACAATCACTGCCACATCGTGAACCACCACATATGCTACATGCACTAGGAGTCACCCCATCCAAGCAATCAATAGCATCTCACTTGCATGGACCACCAATCACAAACAAGAGACCACATCTCACAAACACCACCTACGTCAAGGATTTTCACCTCTCCAAACCTTAGGACCACATAGCTTCCCAAAATCCGAATGAAAACAAACATAGGATAAGCAGAAAATAAAAAGGAAAGCTCAACACAAACTATGAGCTACACACAAGGTTTCTCATTACGGCTTTGTTGAGGTGGTGCTTCCACTCATTTCATGCGTGATTGAAGTACAAGCTTCACGTGCCAAAAAATCAGTAAACTAAATTTTGAGCTCGAGGGATATGCTGAATTTTTACCTCTTCAAAATTTTTGCAAAGTTCTAATGCTTGTTGATGTCATGGAACCAAGCATTCGCTCCGCACCTTCCACCTTCCACTAACTTGTTCACACACGAGTTGAGAATCTCCTCGCACCTCAAGTTGCTTGATGTGATGTTCTTGCACCTTTTGTAGCCCAAAAATGAGTGCCGAGCACTTAGCTTGGTTGCAAGTACTTGCAGGTGCTAACTTGCTATAACAATACACCTCACCCCCGGTGAAGTGAGCTTCACACCCGCACCAGTAGCCTTGGTCAAAGGTTTGTATGCTCTGTCAAATTGAAGGAGCCAAGATGTCATTACACCAAGACTAAAATCCGGACATCCTAGGTTTCTTGATAGTCCAAGATAGGTAGAAGGAGAGGGTGGGGAGAATTCAATACTTGAGTAAGATGTTCAGCACCAAAGAAGCTTACAATCCTTTGTTGATAGTTTATCTTTCGACCAAAAATAATTACAACATGAAGCTCAAAATGTGGCTCAAAGGGTTGATTAGGTATAAAGGGATTCCTTGGTCAAAACATTACCAACCATAGCCGAGCCCTAGAAACCTTAGCAGTGAGGTTAAGAAGAAATCATTCAAGACGAGCTTATCCATAGGAATTAATAAGGAGATGCGCCAAATCTCCCCCCAAGCTTGTGGATCATCCCACCCTTGGAAGAATGTCACCTTTTTAATTACCTCCAATGCAGCAAGTAGCTCGATCACTACACAATGAGTAGAGTTGGAATCAAAGCCCTCCCAGTTTATCACTAGTTCTTCACCTCGAACCATCCAAGGTGTATCATCCCACCCATCGTCTCCTCGAGCAATGCATTATACAATCGGTTGTTGAAGATCGACATGAAGATCAAGAAAGAGATCTCGCCAATTGGTAGCCATAATGAGCGAAGGACCAAGCACCAAGTCCTTGAACTTGTTGAGAAGTGACATAGATATCCACCCTCCTCATGTGGCATGTGTTCAAGGAGTGAGCTTGAAAAAGTTCAGAATCTACAATCTAGTATGAGATATGAATAGAGCACATGAAGTGAAGTACTTTTGCTTTTTACACAGCAATAGGAAACTACCCATGGTTAGAGAGTTATAGTTCATGAGATTTCAACATATAAGCAATATCATTACATTTTGATCACTTTCTATTTTGTTGGCGCATTGATAAGTCTTCCTTTTGTGAATGGGGAGATCTATCTTTGGTTCAATTCCCACTCCTTATAATAAAAGGATAAAAGAAGAGAAAGAGAAAGAGAAGTAGAAGTAAAAGAAGATAGGGGGCGCGAAGTATGTTGCAGAAGCTTTGCAGCCCGCAGAAACGGAGAGCCGTGAGCAGAAGACACACAGATGCGCAAAAATAGAGAACCGCACATAGAAGACGCACAGATGTCATAGATTAGAGGCGTAGAAGCAGAGAACCACACATAGAAGATGCACAGATGTCACAGATTGGAGGCGCAGAAATAGAGAACCGCATGCAGAAGATGCGAAAATGCTGCAGAACCAAGTAGAAGAAGATAGGGGGCGTGAAGTATGTTGCAGAAGTTTTGCAGCTGCAGAAACGGAGAATCGTAAGCAGAAGAAACACAGATGCCGCAGAATCGCACATAGTCGTAGGAGTAACAGATGTCAATGAATTTTATGCCACTAGCCCTGGAGACTTTGCATCCCAGCAGCCACACCAATTCTAATAACTAGAAAAGAAATCAAGGCATGAGGCTAGACGCTAGGCATGGTGACGCTCGAGGGCCATGGGGGAGAGGGAACGTGAGGGAAGAAGCGTTAAGATAAGTGGGAAAAAGGGATTAATAGGGGTGGGAATGAAGACGGAGACCATGGCACAAAGGGGAAGGGAGAGGGGGAAGAGGAGCATGTACATGATGGGAGGTGGAATGTAGAGATGGAGACATCAAGGGAAGAGAAGAGAGTCATGCTTTATTTGAAAGGAAGGATGGGGGAAATCAAGGTACTAGCATGGTGGCTTTACAAAAATGAGCGTGTCACATCAAGGAATAGCCCCCTCCTTTTATAGCGAAGAGAGAGGGTCTCTCCCAATAAATGCATCCTCCCAAATGCATGGTGTGCGTGGAGGAATCTCCCATGTCACGCTAGGTGAATACGCACTCTCAATTGTGTGCGACAACCCTTTGCCTTTTTTATTTTTGTGTGAGCTTTTCTTAGGCTGAGCTCAAGGGACTTGATTTTTTTGGTCATTTTTTAGAACATTATATAACACAACTCTTGGGAAACTTCACATGATATAAGACTCACATATGTTGAGCAACACTTATAACATAACCCTTGATCCATGGATCACTTGAGAACAAGGTTAGTTGGCAAGGTTCTAGGACATGGATTTAGAGGAGTGTGAGAGCTCAAGAAAATAAGGTAAGGGTTTCAAACGATAGATTCTTGTGTGGTTACATATTCAAAGTATTCTAAACATGCATTAATATTTGAATTAATGTTGTGACTAGAAGCATTTGACTAATTGGAAGCATGCACATCTTCAAATCAATGCAATGATTGAAAGGGTGCATTTTTTATTTGAAGGTAATTATTTCAAAATTGCATTCTAAAAAAAACCTTCAAATAATTGATTTTCAAACCAATGCAATGACTAATTAGAAGCATGCCTTCGAAGCATCTTTTTGGTCATGCATAAAAAGCATCACATATTTGAAGGCAATAATTCCAAACTTGCATTCCACATAAGCACTACAACCAAGGAACACACACCAATAATGTAATAGATCCTAATATTGAAGACCTTTCATGTCTCTTTAATCACAATGTTGATGATAATATATGTAATCCTGAAACCATGTGAAAAGAAAATCATGAAGATACTATTTGGGTCTCTTAAGACCAATGAAAGCCTTTCTACGTATATATATGTGTATATATATATATATAATAAACTTTATTATATATTATATTATAGGGCGATGCCTCGGCACGTGTCGCCACTCCTCTCTTGCACATCTGGCTCGCTTGTAGCATGTCGCCACATGTCCCTCTTGTGCCTCTGCCCCTTTGTGTCTTGTCGTGTCATGTGCCACATAGGTCTTTGTGCTCCGTGTCATGCCTCATCTTTCTAGGTAGAGTCGCAGTCTTCTCTAACCCATTTATTACCCCCCCTTCCTCATAGTTGCACTTGCAGTCTACTAACCAGCATTCTTCCTCACAGTCGTAGTCTGTAGTCTTCCTCGCAGACTTCCCCCATTTATTACTCCCCTCTCGCATTCATAAAAACCTCGCACCTCTCTATTTTGTCTCTCTATCCTTCTACACACCACCTCATCTTCTGCGCTTTGCCCCCTATAATCTACGCTTCTGCTCCTAGTGGTGGCTGCAGCTGCGGTCAGCTCTTTCAAACCTCCAGAGAGCTCCTCCGAAGCTCCAAAGAGCTCCTCATAACCTCCAAATAATTGCCACGTTGGCACCTTTGTTGAAGCTCACCACATGTCAACCTCTTGTGCCTCTCACCATCCTTAATATATAGTAAGATGCACCCTTTTAGACTTAGGATTAAAAGATTAAAATATATAAGCTTAAATTAACCTATGAACAAAGATTAATTAGCCCACTTGGCCAAAACAATAGGAATATAGTAAGTTGCAACTAGTACACACACACATATACATATACATCATACATACATACATACAATATATATAAATATATAAATATAAATATAAATATAAATATAAGTATATACATATACGTACATACATACATATGTACAATGTATGTATGTATGTACCTTTTATATATATATATATAGCTGATTTATAAAATAGCAACTTAGCGTAATGCTTGCTGACAAGTGCTATATGCAAAAATGAAATTGATCTCTTTTTTTCCTTACTCTATATGCTCCAAGTTATCCCTTAAACTACAAGATATGCTTACTATGTGACTCATAGGAGGTCAAGGCTAGGAAATGGGTAGAGAGTCAAACTAAGGTTGTTTTATGTAGTTCTAACCCCTGTGAAAGTTTCAAAAGTTTATTATCTATGTGCATTTCATTAGCATAGTCAAGACAGCAGTTGACTCTCAACCCTATCCAACCATGGTCTATCACATTACCCAAAGCTTAGTTAAACTAAGTCAAGGAAAAAAGGAAAAAGTTAAACCACCCAATTAAGAGAAAGTTATCTACGCTAGTGCCAAGTTCAAATCCACCTTGAGTCATTTTCACCCTTTGAAGTCCCAAAAATTAAATTCAAGTATTATTTAAAGAGAGGTCCTTGAGAGGTATATATTTTCAATTAGAAATCCAAATTAAACATCTTCACTAGTATTTCAAGTGTAGTCTAAAATTTACCTTAGAGTTTGGAGCATTTCCAAGCAAGTTGAAGACATTACATAGGCTTAGAAAAGAATACATTTGAAATACAAATTTCAATGTTTAAAGGCCATTCTTGGTCCAAACCTAATTATTTTTACACAATTTTTAAAAGAATTGACTAAAGCAACAAAATAAACCACGTATTCACACCTCATTTATAAAGAAAAGTGGCATTCACAATAGACATAAGGGTTGTTAACCCTCTAGCAACAAGGATCAAAAGCATAGTCAAGAGTAGCCAATATGAGATCATTATGTATGTGAAGTAACTGCATAAAATCTGCTTGTAATAACTTGAGCTTGAAAGTGGAGGGATAGCCAAAATAGTCTCTAGAAAAGATCTGAACATATTTTCAAAATCATGGTTTAGAAAGAGAAATATTAAAATACAAAGAGAGAAACTAAAACACTGCACTTTGGGAAATTCCCTATAAATTGTGTAGAGACTATTGGGAGGCCCCTAAAAATCCTGTAGAGGCTACAAATCATGTAGAGACTATTGAAAGTCTCTTGCACATCGTGTATAGACTATTCAAAGTCTCTTACACACATAAAAAATATTGGAAGACTCCTACAAAACATGTAGATAGTATTGGAAGTCCCACACACTTTTTGTAGAGACTCTGCCATACACCTTGTGTAGAGACCAAACCTCAAGGACATGTAATAATATTCATCAAAATGGAAAGAAGCTCCCACTCTTTGGGCCTAAATGTTAAGTTCACTTTTGTGTCATGTGCTTGATCTTGTGCTGTCCATGCTCCCTTATACTATGAATGTGTACTTGCATGCTCTCACCCTTGCAACCCATACTGTTACACTCCTGATCCTCATATTCCCTCCTCCTCCTTCCCTCCTCCTCCTCTCTTCTGCTCTTCACCCTTCCCAAATCCTCTTTCCTCCTTCTCCTCCTCCCAACTCCTCCTTCCCTCCTCCTCTTCTCCTCTTCATCCTTTTCCACCCCTCAATCCTTAATCCCTTGAATCCATGAAGCAGACTAGCTCTCCACTCCTCAACTCTATAACTCTTTCTCAACCCTAAACTCTTCCTAAACTCTTCTATCTCAATCTAAAGCCCTTAGCTAGATTTCTCAACCCTATTCCCCTTCTAAACCTAAAAACTTTTCTAAATCCTTAGTTATATTCCTCAACTTTATTCCCCTTATAAACACTACAAATCTTTTTAATGCCTATATAATCAACACATATTTCTCATGTAAGCTCATGCAATACCCGTTTTCCATGCTCTATCCTACACACCTCTCATGAGAGTATGACATGAGGAGCCATGCTACAATTTTTAATACCTATTCTCTTGTGGGAGCCACTCATATAGTGACATTTTTTAAAAAGGGAACTTACATGCCATTTCCATACATGAGGGAATTTATTAAATAAAAACTTAGTGTAATTTATATGTGTAGGTTTATGGAAGGGTGTCTAAATTTTAACATTTGAAATATATATGCATGTGCTAAGAGGAAGCTAATCAATTATATGATAGAGTGTAAAAATACAAGAATAGGGGTGAATTTTTTAATACATGTTTGCCTACCCATGCTATATGGGTTTTGTAAAGATTGAACCCCCCCCCCTCCCCATGCCTTTGTTACAACGAGAAACACCATAACTATAGGTGAAAAACCCTCCAAATATGAAGTGAGAGAAAAAGTGAATATTATCTTGCATTATTATTGGGAGGAGAGCGCTTAAAGCAAAAGTGTGTTTTCTTGCATGGAAAAGAATGCCCTATGAAAATCATCAATGATAAATCAATCAAGGAAAAGGAGTACAAAATTGCCTCTAACTGATGCTAAAATGACATAATTTAACTTAGTTACATGCTCTAAAATGGTGACTTCCATAAGACGAATACAAAATTAAGCCTCTAAACCCCACACCCTATAAAATCATCTCCCTTGGTCCTCAATCCTTATTAATTTTGCACACAACCCTTTATTTTAAAATCTCTCAAATCACCTCTCCTCCACCACCACTTTTTACCCACAACGTCTCCTCCACTACCACTTTTCCATCCCACCTCTCCTTCACCCCTCCTTCACAACTTCTTCCCCCTCTGCCTTCACGATCCATTCAAGGTATCTCCTTTAAATTTCCTCTTCCTGTCCTAGATCACTTTTCCCCTCCAAAGGTCCTTGTTCCAAGAATCGAGTATGTTCAAAAAATTGTAATGGATTTCAGATTCAATAGTTTAATAAGGTTTGTGGTCTTTAAATGTAATTTTTGTTATTTGATTGTAATTTATGAAGTCATGTGATTTTAAATTTTCTAAATGCAAGCTCATTTTATTTGTTATTATGTGTTGTCTTTGTATGTGATTATTTTTATTTGCTGCCATTTTACCATGTATATGTGCTAATGTTATTGAGATTGTACCATGTAATAGTTTTATTTGTTGCCATTTTACCATGTATATGTGCTAATGTATTGGCATTCATATTTTACCATTTATATGTGCTGATGTTATTGACATTCAAAAATTATTAAATAGCATGTTTGATACCTTTAGTACATAGCCAAGTCAAGTGTGTTTTTATATTTTTAAATGCAAGTTCATTATGTGGTCTTTTGTAAGTGATATTATTTTTGTTTACTATCATTCTAGCATGTTATATGTGCTAATGTCATTGACATTTACATTTTATATCAACATCTTTGATTTGGTTAACCATTATGAGATAGTGAAGAGCTAGTTTAATTATTGTTACTATTTACACTTTCCATTACTTGTTGCCAGGTAAGTGTTTTCAATATATTTCACTTCATGGATTTTGTATTTAATTTTTTTTTAAATATTTACTTAATTTGATACTATTGTGAAACATGGTAGGTTTGTATGTTGTTTGCTGATGTCAATGTTGTGTTATATTAGGTGAAAATTGTATGAAACCATGGAGGTACCTAGGAGTAAGAAGAAGATGGACATCTATACTTAAATTGATGCAAAGAATGCACCATTTCTAAAGAGAGTCAAAGTGATTTAGTAGGTCTTCAAAATCAAGGAAAAGCACATGTGGATTTGTGGTTAGATGGAAATATATATCCAATAGATTGACATTCTTGTTATGCTCCACAATTCCAGCTTTATAAACTTTATGTGTAAGGGTGAGAATGGTTTGTTAGAGTAATGTTGAAGGTTAAATGCTCATGGAGCAAGTAGCCTTCACACTCATTAATCAATCTTTGCTTAATAAAAGAGATAGAAGGATTGCAATATGAGAGGCTTGGAATCAACATTTGGTATCATCTATGCAAGATACAAATGTTCAAATGGGTGAGAAAGAAACATGGTATGCTGGCATGGAGAAATTGAAACATTAGATGCTCAGTTGGGAGAGAGCACTACAAATGCAGTTTACTTACAGATGCAAAATCCATCTCTCTAAATGATGAGATTGGGAAACTGAAAAAACATTAGCACTCATGAAAAATACTCCTATGGGTCCAAGATTTACTAAGAGGAAATTTTGTCCAATGGATGGAATATCCAAGGAAATTGGTCACTGGAAGCATTGAGTGAGAGCTTGTAGAACTATTTTAGAATTGATGTCTATTTATGATGAACACTCTAGTCCTATGGCGGAAGTGTTTGTGAAAAATGTTGGAATTTGCTTTACAACATCCCAAATTCAAAAGTCTAAAGTTAGAGATAACATTCAAGTCAGTGAACAAAGTTGTGAAACAATTTAATGTAATTAATGCGCAAGGAGTCTATGATACTTCAAGTATATGTACAAGGGCATAACACATAATATAGTCTCATCTTTAAGAGCTTAAACAATGGATTTCTTTTTGTAGGAACAAAAGTTAAAGCCTCGCTTCCAAAACCAATTTGAGTGTACTTAATTTAGTCGATGAGCCTCAACATATAAATGTAGTACACTAACTGTGAAACAGAAGGTTGGAGAGTGTAAAGACTGGAACTCACTATTGACAACAGCCTTGTGATGGATTTTCAAGGAGTTGTTCAACACAAGGTCTAGTTTTACGATGGATGTGGCAAAATACAAAGGGACAACTAATGACTGTCCTAAAGCTTGATGAAAGTGAGGTGGTCAAATTTCAAAATTTAGAAAGAGCCAACTTGACAATGGTGAATAAAATAGTGGATGTTTGTGGATAAAGCTGAATGGCTCAATAAAGTTGCTTTGACAAGTTTAAATTGATTTAACTATGAAAGATTTAGGGAAGCAATGAGAGAATTGATATCATTCATTGTAGAAATCATGGGGGGCGTCACATATTATGCAACACATGGTACTGCTTCTTATATTGAAAATTTGAGCATTACCCTTACGTCGGTTCATGTTGGTAACATCATGTTCATGTTTATATCATATTCTTTATGTGCACACACTATGGTTTGTGGAGGAGGGGGTGTCTCTATTCATTTGGAATAATCAGTTACTTGAAGATATTGACAAATCACACTATAGAACAAAGGTATCCTACTTCCAGAACTCAAGGCAAGGTGGTCGTATCACCGATAAAAAAGTGCCTTCACAAAATGTTTGACTAGTTTTATAGATGTTTGTTAGCTAGGACTCTAAAGAGTGGAAGGCAATGGGAATCAAGAATTGCAAAGTTAGTTCATCTTCTGACAAAGATAAGGAGATATGCTGCTTGGAAGTCATCCACAAGGAGTCGAGGAGTTGCACTTTGGCTGCAACATAGAATCAACAAAGGGAGCTATGGTTCCATGAGGGTTCCATAGAGAACTTGAATCTACTCAATGAATGAATAATGTTCTATGATGAATAAAGTGAACATTGTTTGGATTCAATCAAATTTTCCAAAATTTGCAAAGATTGATGTAGTTTGGCCCACCCGGGCACACACACCTCTATGTGTGTGTGTGTGCGTGCGTGCATGTGTGCATGTGTGCATGCATGCATGCATACGTGGGCGCGTGTGTGTGTGTGTGTGTGCACGCACGCGCTTGCATGCACATGCACATGCATATAGCTCTTACTTAAAGAGGGGCTAAAAGTACTCTCTTAAACAATGAACTTAAACTCAAAGTTTACTCTTGTGGGGGTCACTGGGATAAATATGTCCCTATCATGTGAGTGCATCAGAAGGACATTTTTAATTTTTTGGAGATATTTTTATTTACAAAGGCTATCACCTAAAGGATTTGGGAAAAAAATTATAGATTTGAATATAAAAGGGATGTATATAAATATTACAAAATTTAAAGATAGGGGATCTTACATATACCACTTAAACACATTCGTGTAGAAGGTCACTTCTTAATAAGATAGCATGAGCAACATCTTAGCCTTCTTCCTTGAGCCTTGTCCCTTAGTAGTATGGAATCCTCTAAGCATACCCAAGAGGATTCTCCTACACTTCCTAGCCCCCCTCCAATGTCCCTTGTTCCATTCCCTCCACCATCCCCTCCATCCACCAAAAGAAACCTAGTCCATCTCTTCATGCACAAAATACTTGTATACGTAATACACATCATACCAAGAAACCTAAGCTACAAAGTCAACCATCATCATGACGTTCAATTCACAAAGAAACCTTGCAAGCTGCCCTTATTTACTATTATATAACATGTGGTATATTAAATGTATGACAATGATTGCACACCATGACTAAATTTATTCTACCCCCTTAATTAACTAGACCCTTTCCTTTTGATGGTTGTTGCCCTCCAAGCCATTGTATTTTAATGATCAATATTGGGGGCAATTATTTGTCTTGAAGCATAGAAAGCAATCACTAAGATATGACCATACTTGAATGTAAATGTAACTAAGATTGGTAGCTAGCTCTCCAAAGTGCCAAAACACATTTAAGTTGTGAGTTTGTCTCATACTTTGTGAAGGAATCCATTAGGATATTAAGTCGTGAGTGGTGACTCTCGTGAGTTTGTCTCATCCTCGAGGGAATCCTTTGTGAGGGAATCCCATACATTGATTAGGATATTGTAAAACCATGGAAAGGCATTGAGAGAGAGACCTTGAGAGTAATAACAAGTCTTTTCCCCATGGAGTATGCATGCTTGTTGGATAGCTCTTCGCTTGACCTTCCTGCAATGCTGGCTTGCAATGCTGGCTTGTTTCTCACCAGCTTGGCCTGCAGCTTCTATGAGAGAGATTGAGAGAAAGAGAGAGAGAGACCTTGAGTGTTGATCAGTCCTTACCCAATGGACTTATATTTAGCTGCTTCTTTGTGGGAATTGCTATCCCATATAAGCTCTGCACTCATCTTTCCTGTGTTGCTCCTCACGTTGGCCTACAGCTTCTACCTCCATTTTGCATTCCTTCGTGCTCGTCGCCTTCCCCCCAGCCCCCCTGCCTTCCCCCTCATCGGCCACCTCCACCTCCTCCGCAATTGCATCCCTCATCACGCTTTCTTTAAGTTCTCGCAACGCTATGGTCCCATCGTCTTCATCAGACTCGGCAACGTACCCGCCGTCGTAGTCTCTTCTCCTGCCCTCGCAAAACACGTCCTCCATCACCATGACAACCTCCGTTAGAAGTCGCCCAACGTATGAAGTACAACAATAGTGGCTCGGTTTTAGTGGATGCTAATGCGTGTTGGCATGCCATTCGCAAGCTCTACACACAAGGTATCCTCTCTGTGAGAAGCGTGCAGCTGTATAAGCACATCAGAGACGAGGAGATCACGTTTCTCATTCAGGATACCCGAAAACAGGCGGGCTCTGCTGTGCGCATCCGAGAAAGGGCGTTTTCACTGTCCGTAAACATCGTATCGTGGCTTTTATTTAGTCGGAGGGCAGACTGACGCTTCTCTATTATCCCTGACTTACTCAGAGCTGGGTCCAAGTTACTGGCGTCACCGATTATAGGCGATGTGTTGCCTTACCTCAAATGGTTCGATCCCGTTGGACATTGCAAGATAATGGATGTCCTGTTCAAGAAGTGGGACGCTCTTCTGAACGGAATTGTCACAGAACGCATGCAGCAGACGGAGGATAAAGTGTCAAAAGACATGCTCGCAACGCTCTTGGAATTCAACAGAACGATCAACGCCTCTGATACTACTCTCGTTAAGGCTATGCTTCTCGTAAGTCACTCCTCCGCAACTATCGCCTTTACAATAACACTCAATCCGTAGCGACGCTTCTCGCAAGCAACTTCTTCCGCCGCTGCCTGTCGTCTGTCATATTTCGTGCATGGTGCGAGGCGAAGTATTTAATCATCACAATCTCAAACGACCGTTCTATTGGGTAGGAACTATTGGGCGCAGGGACAGAGACGTCTTCCAGTACGATAGAATGGGCGATGGCGGAGCTATTGCGCAATCCAGCAACGATGGAGAAGCTCCAGGAAGAGATGGATCGTGTGATCGGGAAGGATCGACAAGTGGAGTCGTCCGATTTCAAAGAGCTTTCATATCTGGAAGCTGTGATAAAGGAGACGTGGAGACTACATCCACCTCTACCAATGCTAGTACCGTACCCCATTATGCAAAGCAAGCCACGTAGATAGGAGACTACATGTTACCCAAGAACACTCGGGTTATGGTCAACGTCTGGGCCATAGTCTGGGCCATAGAGAGGGATCCTAGCTTCTGGGAGAAACCTGATGAGTTCCGGCCAGAGAGATTCATGGCGGATGGAGAGAGCAAGGGCATAGGCGTGGGTGGCCGTGACTTTGAATTGTTGCCATTTGGTAGCGGTCGTAGAGGATGCCCTGGGATCCACTTAGGGACCGCTGTCGCCTTCCTCGGCATTGCCAACCTTGTACACAACTTCACCTGGAGGTCACCCACCCCCATCTCCATGGAAGAGGCCTTTGGCTCCAGGCCTTTGGCTCCATCTCTTCCCTCCTCCACCCAATACTCCCCATCGCCACATCACGATGCCCCCTCCCCACATACTCTCATATCATACCCACTACTCGTTGACGCTAGCTCAAGCCACCCTCTAAGCACAAGTAGCATGTTAGCCCAATTGATGAGAAAATGTGCTCACAACAATGCCAAAATAGGTATCACACTATAGAGAAAATTGCAATTCCTTAATTAGTATTTGGTAAAACATATTATTTACAAGTGCTCTTTCACATTCTTGTGTTGGGAGAATTGTTGCATATAAAACCCTGCCTCTAAAACAAAATATAGATTTAGGCTATGGGTGCTTCGATGCACTTGCCTCTAACAACAACTGTGGCATGAAGTGCTTTCTCCTCACCAAGAATAGCCACAACACCAACGTCACAACAATGGGGACGACTAGGACACACTTCAATGAGGTGTGAGTGAGGGAAAACACTAATAGTAGCTACTAGAATCCTAGAAGTTGTCATTGTATTGCTTGGACTGCTTGCCATATGATTCTAGGGTCCCTTGTGCAAAAGGTGCATAGAGTAGGATCAAGTGCAAGAGTGTCGTAACATGGAGGGGTTCTTGAAGGAGATGTTGCGAATGGGATTCCCAAGAGATCCCTTTGTTGTTGGTGTACAAGAGTCTATCACAGTTGAGGCATTGGATTTCCATGGTGTACTCCATGATATATTCAAGATGAAGTTGCTCGAGCTCATGGGGTGAAATAGATTCAATGATCTAGCTAGCAAAAGAGTTGAGCTGCTCATGGAGCTTCATGGCATCCTAGAGCATGTTGTTGGTCATGATATCGTACTCAGGGATGTCGATGAAGCTATAGCTGAAGACCCAATCTAGCAAGTACAAGTTGGGCATTTCAAAATCAAGAGGTCCTCCATGGGTAGGATGAAACTCAAGGTCATCTACCCAAATGCTACAATGGAAAATTTTTAAGGTCACAATGTCTACAACATAGAGCTAAGAGAGGAAAACATTTGTAGGGAATTGAGGGTAGGGAGAGTCTGTGACATTCACATCTAGGAGTGCTAAAGTTTTAAGGGTCAATCCCCAACAAGGTGTTGCTTTAGCTCTACATCAAGCACATAAGGGAGGAAAGAAGAAGACAAAAGACAGTTGGACAAGTGATAATGATTGAAATCAAATAAGCTTCCAAAAAATGGGGCACCTAAGATGGACTGCAAATAAGATATACATGGAGAGGTTGGTGGCTTGCTAACCCTCAAACATTCAACTACACAAATGGGGTGCCACATAATTATCCACCATGCCCACTAACCCATGTGTCTAACTATGCCCCTAACCAAGATGGTTGCAATCCATCATCTCAACAACCTACATATGTACGTATGTACATACATAAGAATGCATAGGTATCTAAAGGAGCATGAGAGGACATTCGATGGTTTCTATCATGCCAGATGGTCCAGTATGCAATAAATCTAACCCTTGAAAACAAAGGGTTATAGTTGGCAAGCGAGGAGTGAGATAGCCTGAATATCCAAAAGTGCTTGGATAATGTATGCGAAGGGAAGTGAATCGGAAGGCCAACTGATAGGGTTGCAAGGAGATCCTTGGTAGCTGAAAAAGTCCATTAATTGTTTCCTCTAAGACGAGCCGTGCATACAATGTACAGGTGCAATGTGCATGCGGCATCGGGCCTGTATGGTTCCCATTGGCAAAACCCCTAGTAGACACAACTACATGAAGACCTTTTGCTTTAGAGAAGTCCCATTCTTCCATAAGGAGAACAAGCATCTTGTCCACCATATGAAAGGTTTATTCAACCACCAAAAACACCTATTTCATTAATTTTGGACTAGTGCACTATCCAAATTCGTTTTGTGAGATAATTTTGGATAAAGCATTTAAAAAAAAGAGGCTCTTATAAAACAAAACTTTGAGTCAAAAAGTAAGATTTTAAAAAATCAAATTAGAAAAAATGACGTGACATGTTATTAAAACTAGAGTACATTAAAAAAAGAGGACTTCATGTTGTTAAAAGAGACAAAAAGTAAGATTTTAAAAAATCAAATTAGAAAAAAAACTGGAGTACATTTAAAAAACTAGAGTACATTTAAAAAAAAGCATGAGACATTTGTACAAGAAGTAGATCATATAACTCAAAGCCATATGGTGTTAAAAAACACCTTCCATTAGCTCAGCCTAGAAGATGTCATCTTTGTCTCTCTTGTCTATTACAACTTTACATTAGAGAACTAAAAAGTCTTTGTGGAACTGTAGTTTCATTTCTTGTCTATTACAGTTACTTTAGAAAACACATAAGTCTATGGAATTAAATTTCACAGTTACTTTAAATTTCTATGGAATTAAATTTCCATCACTTGACTATTAAGTCATTAGAGAGAGCATATATCCTCGAAAGTGCCTACTATGGCATTGGCTTCATGAAAACAAGCAGACTTTAAACTTGCAGGCCATGCGTAACCAGGGCTGCCATCGCAAATCTCCTCACAGACTCTCCTCACAACTTGTTTCGAATCTTCCGCCGACTTGTAAGCATTCAACAACTCTTCTTTTCTCTCTTGGCTTTCCTCATCTTCCCCATTTTTGTCAATACAGCTTCTAGCCACCGCCATATCCTGTACGAAAATTTAACTCGTTCGCATAAGAAGTACGTGATTGAAAGAAGCGAAAAAGAAAGCTAAGGATATTCACCTCTTCTGCTGAGTTCAAATCAAGCAGCCATGTGCATAACATATCCTCCTTGAATGATTTTCCCTTCATTGGTCCATACAAAAGAGATCTAAGACAGAATTTGAGTTCAGTAAATGAAGTCGGGTAGTAACTAGTCATTGTCTTAGAGGGAAAGTGGGAGAAGGAGAGTGAGGGAGCGATAGCGAGGGATCCACAGTAAGCTACCCCTCCTTCAAGAGTGATAGAAAGTGAGGGAAGACATAAAGTAAAAGACGAATACAAGTTAATCAGAAGGACTAGGATCTAAGAAATAAGAGAGTGTTTGTGGAAGGACTACGATGGAAGAATACAAGTGCACTAAGGCACGATGTGTTCGCTATGATAAGGATAAGGGTTGGAATAAAGTGAGAGAAGCATTGGAAATGCTCTACTTTAAGTGAGTGGAGACTGTCCAATTGAATAAAATTTTGCAGAGCATTGGGAATGCTGTACTTTAAGTGAGTGGAGCATTGGGAATTGATACTTTGCCATGAAATATATTACAAATATTACATCATCACATATTCATATCAGAATTCTCATCACAGAAGGTTATATTTCCTAATAATCACATCATCACACATTCATATCATAAAATTGTGTGCATGAAATAAATATATAAATATCATGACTAAATGCCACTTAAGTAATAAGTCAGAAATTGGTGTATAATCAACAAAAACTACATCATGATTCATACATTGCAACAAATAAATGTCAACCATAATATTCATGGAGTAAACAACATCATGAGAATATGCTCCTCATGCATATATACAAACACAACATCATACATGCATCACAACTCTTCTGATGCTTCTAGTGGAGACTGTGGCAACTCTTCTAATGCTTCCAATGGAGGCTGTGGTGCTCTAGATGTACACTCAGTCTTGTGTAGTATGTAATGCTTTCGGAGTAGACTCAGTATCCTCTTCCTTAAATGCAAGCGGAGGCTGTGGCAACACTTCTGATGCTTGCAGTGGAGGCTGTGGTGCTGTAGGTGTACACTGAGTCTCTACTTCTTCTGTCGTGTGCAGTGCTTTCACAGTAGACTCAGTCTCCTCCTCGTCTCCTCTTCCTTAAATGCAAGCTCTCATATTGCTTCAGTTGCACGTTGTATTCTAATGGTAGCAATTAGGTCTCGAATGATTTCAGCCCTAAACAATTGTATATCCTCCTCTGAATATTTGAGCTCCAAAGAGTCTTCCGATGAGATCTGTGGCTTAAGTGAGAAAATTTCTTTGAAAATCAACATGCAGTTGTAGGCAACTCTCCACCCACAACTATGCCCATCTTCCTGCTCTACTACTAAATGCTTTTGGAAGTCTAGCGAGTCTTTGTACAGTCCTATTTCTCTGATAGCAGATACCAACTTCTTAATCGACCTGCTCATCATGACATATTAAAAAAACTTAGTGTGTCTATTACATAAGGTACATAATATAGAAGTAACAACAGATTAATAGAATACTTACGTTTGCACTGAGCCATGAAAGCCTGCAATCGAGTTAACAAACCAACAATAGTTGTCTTCAAGGTCCCAAACCACCAGACTCCAATGTTCCCTACACGAATAATTAAGAACCATTATTATTTAACACAATGTTGCCAGTATAAGATGAAAATAAAGGTTGCCATGATACTTACATCTCGTGATATGCCATAAATAGGACTCACATGCCATGTAAATGTAAACCCTGTAACCATTTACAAACATCGGCTATCGTCTTTTTGCTATCGCTAAGTATAGGAGAAAGGAGGGAATCCAATATATACACACGGTTTTGTACGGCTCTACAAAATCGTGAGATAACTATACTGCACCAACAAATAAATGAATATTAGCTTATTAGATTTAATCAAAATATTGAATTATCAAGCAGAGAAAAAGTTTGTATCAAACCTGAGAATGGCCATCATAACGTTGTTATTGACCTCATTTGAAGCTCTAGAGAGGATTGAAATCTCCTCTCCCCCAAATTCAAGATACTGAGGTCTATGTTGAATCATAACCTAACATTAAAAGAGCTTCCCAATTCTTCCAATGAAGCCATGTTTGTAGAGTTGAGGTCTTCTATCCCCTTTGACTCTTTGACGACATTCATTTCGCACTCCTGTGAGCCATTATCTATTTGCCTTGTGGGAGGGTCCATAATGTCGCCCTTAATGATTGCTCGAATGGTACATGCTATAAATGCATAGAGATGCAAATCCATATATGTTGATAGTGTGGTGTCATTTTGTATCTCAAAAATTTGACCAAGTACCAAAAAGCAATTGTAGCCCACCCTCCATCCACAATTATAGATGTGGCTATCCTCTTGATGTGATACCTGACATGTTATATACTCTATTTGTTGTGCCAAGTCACATTGCCGCATTACTGTGTCGAAAGCACCTACTAACTTTTGAGATGATCTGCACATCAAAACATATAACAACAGTGAATATGTGCATTGCATATCAATCTACATGTCAAGAAGTGACAACAAGTGTAGTCTATACTTACTCTAACACAGTGCCATGGGCGGATGTCATTGAGTTGGCAAAGAAGCACTTCTTAGCAAAGATGTCCACGACTACCAGACTCCAATGTGAGGTGCATTATCAATAAAGAATAATTACTGTGTTTGAGACAATTCTAGCAATGTAATAGAAAAAACAAGTAGGGTTTGATGCTTACTTCTCATAATATGCTGTAAAAATAACTCGTGCCTCATTCATAGGAACATGCTTCAACCACTTGCAAACATCCTCTATGGTTTCTTCTTTGTTGCTAAGCACTTCCGAAATACGAGGATCGAGCATATATGAAACGCTTTGTATATTTTGCGGAAAATTTGCTATAACATTACTATATTTAAAAAAAAGGTATTAGCTTCTTGGGTTTAATCAAAATAAGCAAAGTATAAAGCCAAGGAAAAGGCTACATCAAACCTGAGGATGGTTGTAATGACTTTGACAGTAACCTCTTTCTTAGGATTCAAGAGGATTAAAATCTCTTCTTCACCAAATTCAAAAAAATGAGGTTGTTTTCGAATTAACAACATAACGGTGAATCAACTTCCAATTTGCTCCAATAGATTCATATTTTCATGACTCATCTTATTGAGAGAGTAGTCTACATCGTATTCTTCTTCACTTGCTATGTCTTCTACATCCTCCTTCTGCTATAAAAATATAAAAAAGTTATGCGATGTACACATCCCAAATAAAGGCTTAAACAAGCAGATAAGGTTTCATACATGCTTTCATTAGAGTGAGTCTCTCCTCCTCTTGGAGGAAAAATTTAAAAAGTTATGAGATTTACACATCCCAAATAAAAATAAAGGTTTAAATAATCATAGAAATATAAAGATAGCATGCTTTCATTAGACTCAGTCTCTTCTCCTCTTGGAGGAAAATATAAAAAAGTTATGAGATTTACACATCCCAATTAAAGGCTTGAACAAGCATACAAGTATAAAGATAAGGTTTTATACATGCTGCAATGTAGTCATATTTTCACGTTGTTTCCCAATGGTAGCAATCAGACGCTGAATACTCTCAGCTCGAAACGCTAGCAGATCGGCTTCTGTATATGATTCCATTTTGACTGGTAACTCCAAATCAAAAATCTCTCTAAGAAACAACATGCAGTTGTAGGCAACTCTCCACCCATAGCTGTGCCCATCTTTTTGCTCCATTGGTAGACGTCTTTTGAATTCTACTTGGTCTTGTTGCTCCGTGGTTGTTCTGACAGCAGATACTAGCCGATATGCAGCACTGTCCATCATCACATATTAAATATATTAATATGTCATGATCATAAGATACAAAATAAGAAAGTAATAAAAATATTAAGAGAATAATTACCTTGGGGAGTTGGCATGATAGCCTTCCATTAAATTCACAAACCACAAACGGTTGACTTCAAGGTCCCAAGCGATCAGACTCCAATGTGAGCTACATGACCAGAATAAAAATGATTATTATTTTACACAAACTTGCCAAAGAAATAGTAAAAATAAGGTTAGAGTTGATACTTACTCCTCATGAAAAGGCATAAAGATGACTCGCACCCCATCTAAATTCAAAGGGCTTAACCAGGTACAAACATCTTCTATAGTCTTTTGAGGAGAGCTAAGAATAGAAGAAAGGAGAGCATCGAGCATGTAGACACGATGCTGCACTGCACTAGGAAGCTGAGAAATAACTACACTGCACCAAGAAATAAACAAATGTTAGCTCATAGAATTTATTTGCATTCTGCACTAGGAAACTGATATATAACTACACTATAAACAAATAAACAAATGTTAGCTCATTGAAGTAGCAACAAATAAACAAACGTTACCTGAGATTAGCCAGGATAACATTGTCATTAACCTCTTCTAAAGGATTGGAGAGGATTGAAGCCTCCTCTCTACCAAAGCTCAAATACTGAGGTTCTCATTTCAAAACAATCCTAACTTCAAATGAGCTCTCGATTTTATCCAATGCAGCTAAATTTGCAGAATGGGTCTCTACCATAGCTTTTATTCTATGTTTGCGGTCATTCTGCTTTTTCATGGTGTCTTTAAAGCTCTTGTGCTCATGGGATTCTTCAATCAAATTTAGAGGTGGTTGCATTGCTGAAGTAGAAGGGAGTGCCTCCATATTGACTTCATCCATTTCTTCTCCCTCTATTGCCTGTAAACAAATATGAGAGATTAGACTCATTATCTTTAAATTTAAATCTTATTTAAAAAATTGTATTTAGTTGAGAAATAGAGAGTTCATACCGCTAAGTATTGTCGAGGTATTGTCGTAGTGTCCTTTTTACATAACCCTACGAGCCATAATTATCAAAGAAGGCATCATCATGTTTGTCTTCATCCACCAACCTCTCTCTGAACCGGTCATGTAAGTCCATCTTTTCATCATCATCAACTGGGACATTATAATCTTCAAGGTTATCATCCATGTCATCAGTGTCCTTGTGCTCTATCTCTTTTTCATAGCCTGTGGTTAGATCTGCTTGAAGCTGAAGATAAGCCATGAAAGGCTTGTTTTCAATAATATTTGTGGAGTTGCCTTTTCTGAGGAGATCCTCAAATAAATATCCCATCCTGCACAAGGTGACCTCCCAACCTGCCGGTAGCAAATTCTCCATCATGGTAAGCAAGAGACTCCCACTTTTTGCAAGACTTCCATAGTTCTTTTTTTTATAATGTATGGACCTGGGAATATCTTGCTCTTCTAGCATCAATCTCAAATTATTTGAATTCCCTCTTATGTTCTTTTGTAAGGAGTGATCAGGGTTGGGACTCCACATACACAAAAAGAATGATTCAAGAGATTGAATCACTATGCCACATTCTCTTTTGCCTCTCTTTGCTGCATAAACACCACTATAGATCTTCAAATCTGATGAATTTGCTCGCTCTAGAGTAACTCGCATGGCTTCTTTGTCTTTTTTATCAACAAAAATGACAATGTTGCAAATTGCCACTTTGCTAATGGTGGTATATACTATTCTATCAATGAAGTTATGGATATCATCACTAGAAACTTCATTGATAAAGAATAGTTGTGGCTTATCCCATGCTGACTCATTCTTGATGAAGGCATCTTTTGAAACTCCCCTGAAGTTCACAAGCTTTCCAGACTCTACCGTAATCTCTACATTGAATTAAAAGCTTTGTTGCATATCTGCCGGCATCCTTATCTCGCTGATTAATCTTTCCACATATGCAACCACCAGTTGTGGATTTCTTTTCTCATGTAAGAGGTTACTATTTCTGACCCATCCTCATCCTTTTTAATCCGCCTGTTTGCCCATAGCTTTACCTTGGGTGTTGACAAAGAAGCTATATGCTTGACCACATTATAGTCAATGTTACAATGAGTAAGTGGAATTTGTTCCTCTGACAACAAATACTTAATGGCACTATGCACTGTATCACGCCTCACCTGTACATTGATGCATTCTTCCATGCAGTGGTCTTTGTCTTTCTTACCAAAAAACCATTCTTTCTTTAAAATTTTTTGTGCTGCCATGGATGCATACTTGTCAGGTAAGTACTTTATAGGCCTCCACATCCTTGCCATCAACTCCTTCTTATCCATTACCTTTGACTTTTTGGAGATAAACAAAGGAGCTTCATAGGTCAACTGTCCACGCTCACAAGCAATGCACGTTTCAAGCATCTCATTGAACACTTCAATAGGATGAAATATGATAGAAGTGTAGTCGGCATATCTGTCCCTCTCCACCTTGAGGCTTGTCATATTTTCTTCTCGCTCTTGAGTTCCCCTAGGCACAACTGCACTCAAAGAAGTATAGAAGTTTGTGAGTGTGTTGGCGTCTGCTTTTGTAGAAGTTTGTGAGTGTGTCGGCGTCTGCTTTTGTGACCTTTCGCTTCAAATCAGGATTTGGAGAACCAAATGTTGTCCATATAACCCTTGCCTTCTGTAAGACCTCTGATGTTAAGGATATCTTATGCTTTCCATGGACATAATGATTAAGTGTTTCGGACTCAATCAAATACTTGATCTCATGCTTGAATATATAGATTGTTGCGGGATAATAATGGAATGAACTTATCTTTGCAAATTGTTCTGAAGTGAGCCTTTTGACCTCCTTTGCTTCTTTTGCGATCTGATTACAAGCATAAGCCCAATGCTGACCATCAATGGGCTGGAATCTGCAATGAAGGAGGAATTCCTTCTTTGCTTCCTTTAGCATATTCTCACCTTGTGCCTCTTCGCCTTGTTCATGTGGAATACTTTTAAGAGTGTCTTTAAAGAATCGACTAAAGGTTTCCTCGTGGTGGATGTAACTAAGGATGATGAAACACAAGCCTTGAGTGCATGGGAATTTAAAAGAATTGAAGAAGATCAAGGTCGATCCACTGCAGTTATTCTAGAAGCTCTTGCTAGCAAACTACGACGTGAAATGCAAAAGGCTAGTACTGCAAGAGCCACGATTCCAAGCAGTAAAAAAAGGCATTGTCCCACTGTAGAGAGAGATAATGTGGATGAAAAACGGTTAAAAGAAGAGAAAGATGAAGAAGACTCAGAACCCGAGGCTGAAGATGATCAGGATGAACTCACATCAATCAAAAATCTTAATCTATGTCTTAATGAAGCAGTAACAGATGATGATGTGGGATATATCTGGGGTCAAAGGATGTGGTTTGTGAATGCCAAAGATGTGGAAGCTGCAGCTGTCTTTACTAATAGCCGAAGCCTTGATATATCCTATGCACTACAAATATATGAGGCTTTGAGAGATGGTAAGAAACCTGTGGCAAGCGCTCATGTTCTACACGTTTGTGACAGTGTGCATGTTCTTCTTGTCCCTGCATCGAAGTCTGAGCTTTTTGATCTCCTTCATGTGAAGATCCTTGAATATGAGGAGCATATTGTGCATCCTCAAAGTCCTCAAACATTATCTTTGCATGCATCCTTTTTGCCACCACACTAGGAAATTGCTCCCAAGTATATGCAAGAGCCTGCAATGCACTTTGCAGCTCTAGAAACTTTGATGGTTGAGGAGGAGGCATCACAAAGGTCTTTGAGTCTCTCCTTGACACAACAAAATGAAGACCGCCAACTTCAGGATCTGAACTCTTTGTAAAAATATCCATAAAAGTCTGTTTTGGCTCTATCATTATGCCTACTACAAGGCTTGAAGTCATATATTTTTTGAAGAAAGTAGCATCCCATGGATCTTCAACATCATTGAAATCCCTTTTTGACATAAGTAGAAAGAGTCTCTTTTCCTTTTGATGAAGAAACCAAGCTCTTCTGCCCATGTGATATCGAGTCCACCTATTAAAGCCATTGGGGCTATATTCCTTTTCTTTCAAATTCAAAGTGACATCAAAGACCCATGCTCTGATCTCAGAGTCATTTAGGATAGCCCCCACATTAGTTGATTGCTCCATAATCCTACAAGAAAAGATAATGAAGAATTTAGATACATACAAGTAAAGTACAATATACAACGCTTGATACAATAAATGTGGGAAATAGCCCAAAAGGCTTTACAAGGCTTCATATGGCAATACATGTGACCAATAGCGGAGAGGGCTTTACAAAGTATTTTATAGCAATAAATGTGGAAAATAGCCTAGAAGGCTTTACAAGGCTTAAATATTTGTACAAATGTAAAAAAATTAGCCAA